>NW_021320088.1:273235-280735 GCF_001605985.2 Dendrobium catenatum
CAGCCTTCCTTCTCCTTTCAGGGCCTATCCGAAAGAGGATCGTACCTCTTGGTCGTGAATATCTGAATAGGACGAACCCGCCTCCGTGGATATCTTTGCTTCGGAACAAAGCAATTAGAATTAGGCTCGGTCAACTGGAATGTGTATTATCCATATGGGAGATCTTCCAATTGAGGAGATCCATCGACCTGAGACGAAGAGAAAGGTCTATCTATCTTCTTTAGTTATTCAATGAAACCAATGATTCGTTATTGGAGCAGATAGCAACAACCATTTCAGCGGACATGCGTATTTTCCGATGGATTTACATGGTTTCATTAGTAGAAATTGTTTGATGTAGCGAGTAATAGGCTCTTTCGCCGTTCAAGAATTCTTGTTTAGGCAGTTCATATCATCCACACATAGTGATCTAAGATTTCAATTCTTCCATGTTTCAGCAGTAGCATATTGTTCCATGGAGCTAAGGCCAAAAAGATGGAAGAAACAAGTGTTTCCACGACTCTACCATCCGGCCAATTCTGTTCCACTTCATCCCCTTTTCATGGGCACATATCTTTACGGCTAAGGAATGGGGAATCTTTCTCCTGTTACATGAATCAAATGTTTCATTTCATCCGGGAAAAGCCATCTCTTTCTCAACAATGTCTTTGTCATTTGATCCAATAGCGTTCCGTTAGATAGGAACAGATTTGATAAATACTGATAACTCTCGGATAGAGTATTAGAACGGAAAGATCCATTAGATAATGAACTATTGGTTCTAAACCATCTCTGGCGATGAATCAACAATTCGAAGTGCTTTTCTTGCGTATTCTTGATGAACCAGCGTTTATATATAGATGTAGGAGGGTTTGTTTGGGAAGCAATAAGCCCCTTTGACATCTCTTCATCTGCAAAGAATTCTCGACGTGAAAACACAGAGACAGAGGGCTGATCTTTGAATAGGGAAAAGAATGGATCCGCAGGGTCCCAAATGAATTGGCTTGTTCGAAAAAAGCCTTGTTCTTTGGAAGATCTATCTCGTGTCTGGTACTGCATGGTTCCACTCTGCAAGAACTCCGAATCATTCTCTTGAAGCTCATCCTCTTTATGATAAATGATCCATTTGCCCCGAAATGACCCAGTCCAATAGGGAAATCCCAATTCCGTGGACCTTTCGATACAATCAAATAGATTGCCACAAGGGCGCCATATTCTAGGAGCCCAAACTATGTGATTGAAGAAATCCTCCTCTATCTGTTGCGGATCAAGGGCCCCTTCCCCTTCTTCAAACTCCGATTCGTATTTTTCATATAGAAATCTCTGATCAACGATAGAACAAGATCCATTTTGCATCATATCTAACTGATTCCTTGGTTCGGACCGAAGAAGTAATGTCACTCGATTATTATCAAACTGACTGCAATATTTTTCTGTCCGTGAGGATCCCGCCAGAGCGCCTTCTACTTCTAATAGTAATAAAAGTAATAGGCCACGAACTAGATCAGAATCATTCTCAACGAATCCATAAGAAGTGATCCAATCTTTTTCATCGTGTCTAGATGAAGACCAAAGATCTTGAGCGACCGATCCGGCAGAACAACTCAAAAGATAAAGAAGTATCGTGAATTTCTTCATGCTCGTTCCAAGTTCGAAGTACCATTTGTACAAATAAGAATCCCCTCCCTTACATGATTTCTTCTTCATATAGATAGATATAGGATCTATGGGGCAATTACTTAGAAGTACATTTTGTGTAACAGCCCTTCCTATCTGATAGAAAAGGATCCCATGATCCTGAACCGATCTTATCTGGGATCGAAAATCCCAAGTTTTTCTATGAAGAGCTGATCTAATCGTATTAGTTTCTAAAATGGATTTATTACGTGTAATACTAATTGATAGGGCCTCATTGATAAGTGCTACAAGATCTCGCGCATTGGAACCCATGGTTATGGACCCGAATCCGTTAGTATGGAACATCTTCTTTTCCAAGTGAAATCCCCTAGTATATGAAAGAATGAAAAAGTGCTTTCGTTGTTGTGGAAGAAGAAGCCTTCGTATCTTAATGCATGTATTTAATTTATTCGGAGCTATTAGAGCGGGATCCACTTTTTGGGGAATATGAGTCGAAGCAATAACAAGAATCTTTCCAGTGGAACATCTTTCACAATCCCTGGAGAGATAGTTCTCTAATAGACCGAGGGATAAGTAATTCGACTCATTCACATGCAGACCATGAATGTTTGGAATCGATATTATACAAGGAGATATTGCTTTTGCTTATTCGAATTGAAGGGTGATATCAAATCGGTCTATTTTTGACGTCATATACATAGTTAGCACATTCGTCATAGTTAGCAGCTCCGTATCAATATCAAGGTCATCATCACTATCATCAATATCATCACTATCACCAATATCATCACTATCATTAATATCAATATCGTCACTATCATCAATATCGATATCATCAATAAGATAACCTTTAGGCTTGTCATCCATGAACTTGTTCGAAAATACCGTAATGAAAGGAACATAGGAGTTTGTCGCTAGGTATTTGACCAAACAGGATCGTCCAGTTCCTATAGAACCTATCACTAAAATACCTTTAGAAGGGGATAGGGCTAAGCGGAGCGAAAAGGGTTTTCCATGAGGAGATGGGGAATGAAAACTATTAGCCCCACACGAGGTTTGTGAATAAGTGATTTTCTGATAATGAGCAAGGAATATCCATCTTTCTACTAAACAAGATCTATTGAACTCATAATTCATTAGATCCTTTTGATGAATGTAAACTAAGTATCGTAAGGAAATTGATCCCGGTTGTTCAGTCATTTGATAACCAGAGTCATTCTTTGATAAATGATCACTATGAGTCAAACTTAATAGAATTTTAACAATCCTTTTTTCTGTCGTTACGGTGGAGAACTGAACCAAGAATTCTCTTTCTTCATCATCAATCGAATCACTGTTCGCGACCCAAAATTCTACTTTCTCATCAATCCAATCACCGAGAATTCTACTTTTTTTTATCAATGAATAGATCTCTTTACTTGTACGACTTAGATGTCTCGTATTTCTCGAAAAAATGATTCGATTGATGGGATTTGGTATGATACTTACAAGATCGATGAGATTGATCTTCCAATATTTATTCTTGGAATGTATTGATTTGACCTCATAAGCGGGACCACCACCCAATAGCATGTTGCCACCAGAAGCAGAACCCCGTATTTCTTCCAAAGAATCTCCTAATTATTCTAGAACAACTAGAAAGAGATTCTTTAACCAGAAAGGATTCAGTTCAGATGTAGGATACCTTTCCAGAAGTTTTCGAAATTCCATCATGTATGATGGAATCATCAAAGATTTGATCTTTTCTAACTCTGTCTGTAACTCACTAGAGGCTCGGGAAACAAAGAGAAGATGTATACGAACGAGATATCCAGCAACAAGAAGAAGGAAAAAGATGGAATAGAGGAACTCCCGAGCATTTGTTGATCTCAGATGTGCCCATATCAATGGAATGGGTGACTCATTATTTCGATGAATCATTTCTTCGGACAGAAGAAGATTCTATAAAAATTGACTTGAAATCTCACTTATCGGAGTCCATTGTGAAAGAATCTTCTGAGGAATTGGCTGTGATATATCTGATCCATGCATCATATCATGAAAAATGGATACAAGTTTTTAACTACTACTCAGTATCGGCAATGGGTCTGAAATAGTATCTAAAAAGGTGAAATTGAGATATTTGCACCCTGTCGAAGTAAGGAACCATGGCATATATGTTTGGAACAGATTCCATTTTGAGAGATTTGAAAAAGCACTATCTCGTTGAAAGGTTCTATACATCTGCCCTTTCTCAACGCATTTCTTTAGACAAGGACTCCATTTTTTCCTCTTTCCGGATGGTAAATACTTCTCAGAACAAGGAGTGTGAATCAAACCCATGTTTGAATTGAAACTGAGATACTGATGCAAGTTATTCCATTTTGAATCTGATAGATTCATATCTGAAAGAGGCTGACAATAAGTTTTTTCCAAATTGACTATTGTTGCTCTGTTAGAGGTGTTGCAGAAATGTCAGCGATCGAGTAAATAGCTCCACGAACGAATGGATCGGATCGAATTGGAAAATGGAAAGATTTGTACAATTTGGAAAAGTTATACATTTCATCAACACTTTGTGGGAAATCGTTAGGTATGAAGATGTCAGATACCTGTGACTCGATTGGTGAAATAGTCTCTCTCTCCAAAAAAAGATATCTTTTTCTACCGACGCACAAAGAAAATATTTTGTTGCGAATGGACAAGATATTGAGGAATTGTTTATATGTAAGATCATAATTATTGATACGGGTCTTTTCCACATCAAAGGGGAATCTTTTGTTACAATAGAACCAGAAGTGATGTGGATCATTCAAGAATCGAAGTTGATTTTCTTTAGAAAAAGAAGATATCAATGAACTTCTATGAAATGGTTTCACGGGATTCAGCCAATTGTCTCGATCGTGGGATATCATTGATAAATAGGAATCCGTGTTATCAATGGATTTACTGCGATTCTTTCTAGTATGGAATGAGTCAATCACCCGCTTTGGTATCTTTTTGAACAAAAATGGTAATATTGTTCCTCCATTGATCAAGAATTTTGGTCTTTGGGAAGTATCATGATCATCCAATAAGAAGGGTTTCAATTTCTTCAAATGAATGATTTGAACACCTATGGATTCTAACAACTGATTACAGAGTTGATTATTCGGACCTTTCAATTCATAGATATGGATCTCGGACCTATGAATGGTGATATTCCTGATACTCACAAAGAAAAAAGGAAGTGACTTGGACAAAAAGAAACGAAGTGACTTAGACAAATCTTCTTTGTCGATAGCCTTGGACCAATCAATCGAATATTAATTAATGCGTAATCGATCGAAAACTACTTGCAATACTCGAAAAGGATTCTTCTGTTCAGAAACGAAATGTTCCAAATGTTCCTGGAAATTCTTGCTCCCATTGGACCATTTGTATCTATATGCATATTTGTATCTATATGCATCAGGATCCCGATTCATGGATCTCTCAGTTCCAGAAATAAGAGGATCAAACCATTTCTTCTGACTCTTTTTCAAATTCGATAAATGTTGGTTGATCGTATATTTCATTATAGTTATATGATTCAGAGTATCATTTCCTATTTAATCCCTTTGAATTCCATATTTGAAGTTGTGATCGGATCTATTCATTAAAAAGAATCTATTTGATACATTTCTTATGTACCCATAGGTGCTATATTGGATTTGAATCAAATTTCGGATCAATCTATATTGATTAACTACCTCCATTATGTTGTTTCTAGCAAATACCGCTGTTTTTAGTTTGGGATCTTCCAACTCATTTTCGCAGAAGATCTGGAATGATTTTTTTCTGATCCTTCGAGAAAACGATTCATTCTCCTCATAAAAAAGAGGAGGTATAACCAATAAAGATTTCTTCTTCGATTCATCTCTAGGGTTGAATACCTCATTCAAGAATCTTTTTTTATCCAACCCGTAGGAATCAATAGAAAAGGGAAATCCCCTATGATACACCAAATCTGGCTCGATTATTGATAGAGTGAATAGATCCGCCATTTCTGGGATTATCTCTTCTGATTCAAAAAAATCTTGGCGTAACGTGTATCCCCCTTTGTTCCAGTCATGGAATAGATGAAAGAAATCAAAAAATGGATTTTTTTTCAAGAATTAAATCTTATTGGAACTTTCCATATCCGGTTCATCCTTCGGAACCATATCACATCCCGGATCTGGTTCTGAAGGATGAATTGAGACGGTATCTTGTAAATATGTAATTATCTTGAATATATCAACCATTTCTTTCTTTTCCGCTCGCCTGGAAGGGACAAAAGAAACATCTTGTTTTTTCTTCAACAATTTAGGATCTCTAGTGGACCTCTCAGTAGGATTCGAACCCAGATGAAGTTCTGACCATCTGTCAGAGAAAAAAGAACGAATTGATCTTGTAGGATTCCCAAGAAATTCTTCGATTTCTTCCGGAAGCAGATGATTATTCATCCGCTTCTCAGGTTCCGTTAATAGCCAGGACATGGAGGAAGATCCAAAAAGGCATTTCGGGAATCGATCTGATTCTATCTCTGTTCGTTCCGTTTGAAGAAAGGAAGGATCCCAAAGAATCGATCTCTCTTTTAGTTGCTGAATCTCTGTTTGATCGATCAATGTGTGATATTCTGAATTCTCATTTCTAACGGAATCGAAATGATCTCTGGATTGATCATAAGAAGATCCTTTCCATTGGCTAGAATCCGTTACTTGAACGATAATACATCTTGTGGAATCATATTGAATATTTGACAATACATTCCGTACCTTGCTAAAAAAATTGATCCTTGTTTACCAACCACACATTATCTAACTGAATCCAATTCTCTCTCGAGACGTTCCTCAAAAAATCTGATTTGTGCTGATTCTTCCCCCAACTAACGAAGAGATCTTGGCAGAATTGCCACATATGAAATTGAGCACAATTTTGCAAAGAAATACCCCACTTGTTTCTCGAGAAGAGATGGGAAACATGCTCAATATCATTGGATTGCATAGTTGCCCCAGCTCCTTGTTGTTTGAAGAAACTCTACCCCTGAATTGGTCTTTCTTCACGAAAAGCAGACATGAGATAACAAATCAAGTCTTTCCCTAAGATTTCGAATAGTTGTCCCGAATTCAAGTTGATTATGTTTCGTTTCTTCCTCGGAGAAAGATGATCAAATAATTCCCAATCATGGTCCTTGCGGATCGGATCATCTGTATAGGATAAAAAAAGAAACTCCAGATATTTGCTATCTTTCTCTTTGAATGAGATCTCAATTCCAACTACGGTTTCATTAGATATCTGACAACTAGAATCCCTCTTTTTTCCGATCTGGTTCCTCCACCACCGCTAAACCTGGTTAGATTCAGGCATGATACGCTTTTTCTTTCTTGGGAGAACCCAACTACTCTCTTGCGGATTCATGAAACAACTCTCAGAAATCTTTTTCCTTTTTGGAAGATACAGGAGCGAAACAATCAACCTATTTCTATTGGAAGACCAAAAAGATTCTTCCAATGTCTCCTTTCTGGGTCCAATGGAATTCATAGGTATAGGAAGAAGCCCCATCAAATAGAGATTTTTTCTTTCAACCATCTCTCGATTGTTAATACGAGATATAAGGACCACTACTACAAGCAGTACTACACCTTTGATCGTGAAATATCGATTGCTTGTTGCACCCTGTGAATCACGTGAAAGTAGGATACTCCAAATTCGGGGGTCAAAGAGTTTCATAAAACGTTCTTGGTGGAAAAAAATGTGAGTGAAAGATCCCACTGAATCGAATTTGATCCATGAATCTAAGAAATAGTGAGAATTCTTGATCTCTCTCAATTCGAATATCCAGGATTTGAATTGATGTCGTTTCATTGATTCCTCCTAAAGATTTCATTTCAATTGGAATTT
>NW_021320088.1:285735-293235 GCF_001605985.2 Dendrobium catenatum
GAAAAGAGAAGGAATAGTTGGGTAATTGCTTTATATGGATCCTATAAGGTTGAAACCAAAAGTGAAAATAAGATTGCCAAAAATTCACAAGATGAAATTCCCATTTTTTCATCAGAATAAGAGTTCCTTTTGAAGCCAGAATTGCTTTTCCTTGATATCGAACATAATGTATGAAAGTATCCTTGAGGAACCATAGGATCCTCTGAAAAGAATTACAACACACGACTATAAGATATTCTATTTTTCCATAGAAATGTGTTCGCTCAAGAAAGACTCCAGAAGATATTGATCGTAAATAAGAAGACTGTTTACGAAGAAACAGGAATATATATTCGCATTCATATACATAAGAATTATGTAGGAACCAAAAGAATCTTTTCTTTCTTTTTGAAAATACGTAAATGGATTTCTTTGAAGTAAAGAGACTATTCAAATTATGATATTCGTGGAAAAACAATCGCAAGAAATGCAAAGAAGGAACATCTTTAATCCAACATTGAAGGATTTGAACCAAGATTTCCAGATGGATGGGATGGGGTATTAGTAGATCTGACACATAATTTAAATGCGATAATTTATCCTCTAAAAAGGGAAATATTGAATGAATAGATCGTAAATTCTGAGATTTTGGTATTCTTTTTTCTTCAAGGGAAGATACTAATTGCGACGAGAATGGAATTTCCAGAATGACTCCAAAACCTTCTGATACCATTTGAGAAGAAAAATGAGAAGAAAAAGAATTCTTGTGCTCCCAAGATCCATTTTGGTTAGAATAATTCACCGAAGAAATCAAAGATTTCTGTTGATACATTCGAATAATTAAACGTTTCACAAGTACTAAACTAAATTTACTGTCATAACCTAGAAATTCCACAGGTTCGTAAAAAATCAAACTATTTAAGCTATGATAATGAGCAAGTGAGTAAATATACTCCTGAAGGAGTAGCGGATATAGGAAGTTTTGTTGCCGAAATCTATCTTTTTTCAATCTAAATATCCTTGTAATTTGTAATTCTGCTATTGAAATACATTTCTAATGTAACCAAAAAAGAGAGGCACTTCTTGTGTTATGAAATGATACATAGTGCAATATGGTCAGAACGGCGTATGCGATAGAAGAATAAATTCTTCTATTATTCTTATTATTCTAAGAAACTAAGAAAGAATTCTAATAAGATATTCTAATACTAATAATATAGTCTATTAATAGTCTATTATTAATATATATATTATTAATATAAATATATCTATTATTAATATATATATATATAGACTATGCACTGTGTATACTTATATATATACTTTTATACTGTACTTTGATGTAAAAAACATAATGAGAATTTAAGAAGTAAAAGATTATATAAAAGTCAGAACAAATAAAGAATATATACCCCGGAGACAGAGAGCCCAATCTACAGATCTTTTTCCTTTCCCCTTCTATCCAATTTGGTTTTCTTTTCCTTGTTAATATAACTAGAATAACAATAAGAAAAAGGGGTAAAAATCTTTTATTTTCGCAACCCAATCACTCTTTTGACTTTGGAAAAGATTCTTTTTTTATCACTATACTATTTCTTCTACACATCCGTCTCCAATCCACAATAAAGAATAATTAGGATTCATAAAAAAAAAAAGAATCAATGGTCCACTCACAATTTACAAGAGAACCTTTTCCCACATCAGGCACTAATCTATTTTTAACGTATAATTAGTAATTTGATCGGGTAATCATTCAAATTAAGAAAGGAAGCTCGTTTCTTTTTTGTCTTACTCGAATTGGAGCCATAAGGCTCTATCCATTTATTCACTAGACCCGAAATACTTTACTGAACTTAAAAATTGTTCTAAAAAGAAAAATTCTCGTTCTATTTCTATTATGAGTACTAGAAATCTTATTTTTCTATGATTATATTATTCTTTTTTCTATTCTGTTTACGACATGCTTTTTTTCCATTCATTACCTTTCAGGATCAGTCGCGGTCTTATAAACTTTACCAATAGTCTAGACGAATTCCTTCATCCAAATGTGTAAAAGATCATAGTCGCAATTAAAAGCCGAGTACTCTACCGTTGAGTTAGCAACCCGGATCAATATGAGGTGTAGATATGATCGAAATAAAAAAAATCCAGCAAACTCATCCATTTTACTAATTTTACTAAAGTGAAGGAAAGATCCAATAAGGGAATGGGGATAAAAAGATCTATTTATATACGATCAAATTATATTTGTTTGAGACGCCATTGTCAATATGAATGGACTTTTTAGAAAACAAATTTCAAGAAATTATATAGAAATTTGTGTTGGATTAGCACAACATAAAGAATAAATAAGAACTTTGAGCGGAAAAAAAATAAGGAATTAAGGAAAAGGTAAAGATAGAAAAAATAGCGGCTTTCTTTAATCAAAAAAAGAAAGGTACAATACAAATACAAGAAGAACCCCCCTTGTTGGGGGGTTCGACAAAAAGAAGCAAGAAAAAAATACGAATAAGAAAAAGAAGAAGAAAATAAGTATGAATAGAACAAAAAAAGAAGAAACTTTGAATAAAGAATTACACAAAGTTAGTTACCCTATCCTTTTTTTATTCACGATTCTTTTTTTTACTTTCTTTTTTATCAAAAGAAACTCGAAATTCTTTAAAGAATTCTGCCTTCCTTAAAATATCATAAACAGTTCCTGTGGGTTGAGCACCTTTTTCAAGGAAATATAAAATAGCAGGAACATTTGAATAAGTTTGATTCTTTATCGGATCATAAAAACCCACTTTTCGAAGATCTCTTCCTTCTCTTCGGGATCGAACATCGATTGCAACGATTCGATAGATGGCTCATTGGGATAGATGTAAATAAAAAATGCCCCCCTAGAAACGTATAGGAGGTTTTCTCCTCATACGGCTCAAGAAAAAATGATTCTAATTTCTAGAATTTTTATTCCTATCTATCTATATAGATAGAAATAAAAATGGATCCATAAAGAATTAGACTGTAATTTGAGCCTTTTTTCCTTCTTTACAGAAAAAGAAAAGAAAATTCATTCGTACTCCTAACTCAAGTTGGGTAGTTTTGAAAGAGTTTGAAAGGAAATCCTTAGAATTTCTTGAGCTGTCTCTAACCTCTTTTTTTGTCTCCTTTCGGATCTATTTTTTTTTATCATTCTGATCAAATTGTTGAGACTAGTAAAAAGAGTGTTTCCTTGTTCCGGAATTTGTTGTCTTTGCTTTGCGCTTTGTGAAATCATTAGGTTTAGACATTACTTCGGTGATCCTTACTCCTTTTCAAAAAGGCAGCAACATACCTTTTGTTTTTTCTATGGAAAAGGGAAAAATAATACGAACGATTGATTCCTTTGTGATACACTCTTGATCGAAACAGTTTGAAAATTTCAACAAATTTGATTTCTTTTTCATTTCAAAAACTTGTTCAAATTTGAACCTCTCCGTTTATCTATATTTCTATATTGATGATCTATTTACAAAGTTGGTCTAACTTATTGATTGTCACTAACCCTAGATTATTCCCCCGATAAATGAATCAATCATTTTTGCTCGAGCTCCATCATATGCTATACCTTTCTATACCATTAGTATCTTTATTTAGCAACCCAAGACAAATCCAATTAGGTTCCTAACAGAACAAACTATGTCGAGACAAGAGCATCTTCATTCGTATAGAAAATGGTGGATGTCAGAATCCACATCCAATCATGTCCTTCAAGTCGCACGTTGCTTTCTACCACATCGTTTCAAACGAAGTTTTACCATAACATCCCTATAATTTTGATTTTATTTTAAATTGGAACCGTATGAAATTGATTCAATATGGAATAATGAATAGTCATTGGTTGAACTGATACATAATAATCTACATTGAAAAAGAAGTGTTTATCCAGAGATTTCACTTCAAATTACCCTAGATTTTCTCATATGAATAATATCACATGAAAAAAACAAATAAGTTTTAAGCAAACTTATTTACATCTTCAACAAATCTTTCGAGATTGTCCATCATAAAAGATCCTTCTTTTCCTTTTCAAAAAAGAAATGAAATTAGAAACCTCAAAAAAAGCCTTTGACTTTCATTTCATTCAAATGAAAAAGAAATCCCCATGAATGGATAAAAGTTTTTAGCCACTTCCACTAAATACTATACTAACTAATAACTATACTAAACTAAATATTTCATTTCAATATTCATAAATATTCAATTATAGAATAATAAGAAAATCTTATTAATAGGATTATAGAATATATATTCTTATGTAAGAATTATGTATTTATGTATTAATATATTCTAATATGAATATTTTATCATGAAGTATGATTATTTTCTCATTTTTTATTTATGAAATATGATTTCATGATTAGAATATTATTATTTACTTATTATTTACCATCTCCAATTGAATCTGATTTTCATTTCATTTAAATCAGAGAGATAGTTTGAGAATAAAGTTTCTTTGTTTTCATTATTATGGAGTAGAAAAAGTCTCGTGTAAGGTAAGATCAAAGAGAAAATCAGAATCCGAGGATTCTGATCTTTTGGCATCCATCTCCATCTCCATCATCATCTCCATCTCCATCATAGAAAACAAAGAATCGTTAACGAAAATAATCACGAATATTTAAGAATAAAATACTTTAGTACTTTAGTAAAAAGGTAAAAAAAAAAAAGATATGATTCTAATAATAAATCTTAGAATTCAGTGTATCCAACATGAAACATAAAATTGTTGAATTCAATTCTTAATTTCAATTAGAGAAGAATCCTTCGTTTCTGATGCAAACGATCTGGGACGAAAGGATTCGAACCTCCGAGTAACGGGACCAAAACCCGTTGCCTTACCGCTTGGCCACGCCCCATTTTGATTTGGTCTAAGAAAAACTAAGCTAAATATTGGTTATTCGTCAATAACCAACCAAAAGAAATATAGGACATGTTGTCGCTGGGATTCAACACAATAGATATAGATTAATTGATCATTACTTAGAATTCAATTAAGATATTGTATGAAAATAGAATTCCTTGTATTCTTATTTGATTGGATAATGTAAGGAAGGATTCTTGATTGGGGAGAAGTCAAAGAAAAATCAGAATTTCTTTCTTTTATCTGCTTTTTTCTTTTAAAAAATCCCTCAGAAAAACAACTCAATCCAATCTGATAATTTCTTATCATTTCAATTTCATTTTAATCTTTAAGAACAAGAAAAGAATATTTGTTATGTTTAATATCTTTAGTTTAATCTGTATCTGTCTTAATTCTACCCTTTATTCGAGTAGTTTTTTCTTCGCCAAATTGCCCGAGGCTTATGCCTTTTTCAATCCAATCGTAGACGTTATGCCGATTATCCCTTTACTCTTTTTTCTCTTAGCCTTTGTTTGGCAAGCTGCTGTAAGTTTTCGATAAAAAGAAAATCTCAATTCAATTCAGAATTTCTTCGATAAAAAAAAGATGAGATTTTTCTTCTTCAAATAAATAAGATAAGAAATAAGATTCAGATAAGTCTGGAAATTAGGAACCCTCGATTCAAAAAGCGAAATTCTGATATTTTCTATTGTATATTATATTGAAATTGAATAAGGGTGAATAAGGGAAGGGGGCGATGATCTTTAATCAGCTAATAAACTTCTTTCTTCTTTTGTTCTGACCTTTCCTTTATAAGATTCCATAAAATCTTTAATTATAGATATAGATATGGATATGGCAAGAAATCTTTGGTAATGAAAAAATACGAATCTTATTACATTAGAATATTACATTAGAAAGAAATTCGTAAAAATAAATTGAAAAAAAAACTTCCTTCTTTTTTCATCTTTAGAGCGTCATATCAAAATAGTGTATAGTGTATAGTGTGTGTCGTAAAATAGGCGATCTATTTCCTTAAAAAAAAGATCTTATCTTGGAGATTTGTAATGCTTACTCTTAAACTATTCGTTTACACAGTAGTAATATTCTTTGTTTCTCTCTTCATCTTCGGATTCTTATCTAATGATCCGGGGCGTAATCCTGGGCGTGAAGAATAAAAAAAGAGATGAGATTCGTTTTTACTTTTTTTTTCATAGGTATTTCATAGGTAAATGTAGAAATAAATGGAATAGATGCTAGATAAAGAGAAAAGATTCATAAAAGAAAATAATCGAAAATTCTTCTGATTCTAAAATCTCAAGTTATCAGGGGGGTCGGAGAGAGAGGGATTCGAACCCTCGGTACGAATAATTCGTACAACGGATTAGCAATCCGACGCTTTAGTCCACTCAGCCATCTCTCCCCATTCCAAATTGGAAATCTCTCATGTGATTTCACACGTGAAGTGAAGATTGAGAACCATTTTTATTTTCTTCGAAACAGATTTCTCCAATAGAAAGAATACCTTACTTCTTTGATTTTGTACAAAAGGTTCATTTCCCCGGCCTGGTTAAGTATAAGTACTGGCCGGGCCTGTACTTCTTTTGTTCCAACGAAGAAAAATTGTTATTGAAACAAGAAGAGTAATTTTCATTGCCATTCCTAATTCTTAGAAATTAGATAAGATTCTAATAGATAGATTATCTTAGAAATTCTTTAAGAAATTCTCTATATCTAGATTAATATAGAATATTCTATATATTCTATAATTCTATCTTAATATGAATATGATATATTCTATATTGAAATATGAAATTGAAATCTAAAATGTTAGAGATTCTATATCTATTCTTAGTATCTTCTAAGTAATTCTAGTAAATTAGAGTCTAAATTAGAATATTTAGTCTTTATAGTAAAAGTGTTCTGTTCTAGTAATATCTAGTAATAGTATTAGAGTATAATAGTAATGTAATATAGTACTAATATTTTTCATATTTTTCGTCTTTCTTTTCTTATTCTTAAGTATAAGATTCAGAAATTCATTAATGAAAAACGAATTTCATTATAAATGAAAGTTGAAGTTCAGTATTATATTCATCTGAATAATTCTAATTCACTTAAGAAATCTTAATAAGAAGGAAGTATTAAGAAAGAAAAGAAATAGATCTTAGAAATCTTATAAGAGAAAGAATCTCAAATAGAAAACACATATTTCTAAGATTTTAAATCTTTTACTTGTTCAAAGCAAAGGACAAGCTTGAAAGTTTGAGGCCCAATTTACCCAAATTCAGAAAATGCTGGAATTTTCATGATTCTGATGCTATCTTGACTACGTCTGATTACTTTGTTGGACAAATAGTCCATTCATATCCAATAATGAATATGTAGCGGGTATAGTTTAGTGGTAAAAGTGTGATTCGTTCTATTAACAACTTAAATAGTTAAGGGGTCTTTCCGTTTTTTTCATATTCCGATCAAAAACTTTATTTCTTAAAAAGATTTAATCCTTTCCCCCTCAATAGGACATTTGAGGAAAGAATATACATTCTCACGATTCCTATCCAAAAGGCAATCAGAATCTTAATAAAAAATTTGGATTATGGAGTCGAGAAGCATAATTTTTTTGATTGGTTCAATTTTTCCAATTGAATGAGTAT
>NW_021320088.1:295735-308083 GCF_001605985.2 Dendrobium catenatum
TTATCTTTTCTTTTATTGATGGGCATTCCCATATCTTTGAATGGAATGAGCCTATCCTCTCTTTTCTGTTCGTATTCAAAGCTATCGAAACTGATCTAACATCAGAATCTTAGGAGGACTCTTCAGACCAGACAAAAAATAAAAAATTGTCAGCAAAGTTGTTTCTTTATTTGTTCTTTATTTAGAACTTCTTTCTTTCAAAAAAAAAGATATTTTAAAGAAAAAAGAATTCTATTATACTATTAGAATAGAAATAGAATTGAATATAATTCTGAACTTCATTACTTCATTCTCATTATTATTAGAATGAGATTTCGATTTTTTTCATCCAAAAAATTCTCTTTTTTATACAAATATTTTATATAAATACAATACATAGGTCGTCGATTCGGCAGTGGGGGGGAAGATACCCATTTTTCCAGTGAATGGTTCAAATAATTTTATCCATATGAGTGTTCTACATCGAATAAATTCCCAATTATTCCTTTTTTATTTTTCTCATTTTTAAACCTTTTTGGTACTAACCTAGCGGTAGAAAGAGTACCATGCTATGCTGTGCCTGGACTTCAAACAATTGATCTTTAACCATGTAAAAGACCTCAACATTATTGGTTGATAGAGAAGAGAATCAAAGTTCATTTACCAATTAATCACGAAATGCTATGGTTCTTACATATGATTTCTGAATGAAATCCAATTCAGAAGTAATTCGTCGAGATTGTGCACCCTTTGTTCCTAGTTCTGCTATAAAAAAGAATACATAAATAGAAAGAAAGTGCAGTCGGTGAAATCCAACCTATTCTTGAAATAAACAACTCGCACACACTCCCTTTCCAAAAAAAATCAATACACCCAGCACTACGCTTAGATTTATTGGATTTGTTGCTAAAATATCGGTATTAAACTCGAAACTCCCAGCGGATGACCAGTGCCCCACGGAAACAAAAGAATCAATTAGATTTTTCATATGCTCTCCCTTTATAGATAGGACTAACAAAGAACAGAGTTCTTTTTGTATCACTCCGCTTATTATTCTTAATGGAATTTGAGAATTCTCAAATTTCTTAGTTATGGTTATGTTTTTCTTCTAAGATGAAATGAAACATTAAACAAAAGGATTTGCAAATAAAAGAGCTAATGCCACGACCAGTCCATAAATTGTTAAAGCTTCCATAAAAGCCAGACTAAGCAATAAAGTACCTCGTATTTTACCCTCTGCTTCTGGTTGTCTCGCAATACCTTCTACGGCTTGGCCCGCAGCAGTACCTTGACCAACCCCAGGTCCGATAGAAGCAAGCCCTACAGCCAATCCAGCAGCAATAACGGAAGCAGCAGAAATAAGTGGATTCATGGTAAGCTCCTCGCACCAAAAAAAGAAATGGTTAATGATACAACCAACCAATGAATTAGTACTTAATCTACTTCTTTTTCTACTTCTATTTTTACTATTTACTTTACTACACTTATTTTTTATTTTTTGATCTTTATCACTAAAATCTATCGGGTCGAAGTAGCTAAAAGCTCCAAATGGAATTCATAATATTACTGAATTGTCAGAACTACTTCGATATACCGTTTTTCCTTTCTACCTTATGTAATAGATATGTATACGATTTTAGTCATTGCGTTTCCTTGTTTATAAAATATTCTATTCTTTCTCTTTCATTCAATTCACAATAACAGACAAAATAGAAAAAGGACTGATATGGGAATCCATATAAATGCAGTGGGCTAGAAAAAAAGAGATAGGGGTAATTGCTATTTAACTAGTAAATAACATATACTTTTCTTCTTCCATAACGTAAATCACCTGCACTTTTTCTTCTATTAAATCGTATTCTGGAACCATTCTTCGAAACATACACAAGGATTGATACTCATAGGCATTACATATACATATATGTAGTAATATATGTAGTAGGATCCCCAACCCTTCTTTCTATTCCAAATTCTGCAATATCATCTATCTTTCTTCATATATACATACATGTAGCTATTTGCATTTTCTTATCCAACCCAGTAGTGGATTATATTGAACCCCCGCATTGCTTGAATTGGGATAAGCTTCAAAAAAGACTATTTCGAAAGTTAGTCAATGATGACCCTCCATGGATTCACCTATATAAGCCGCAGCCAAAGTTGCAAAAATAAGAGCTTGAATACCACTTGTAAATAATCCAAGAAACATGACAGGTATAGGAACTACTGAAGGCACTAAAGAAACAAGAACAACAACCACTAATTCATCAGCCAATATATTCCCGAAAAGTCGAAAACTAAGAGATAAAGGTTTTGTGAAATCTTCTAGAATATTAATTGGTAAAAGTATTGGAGTTGGTTGAATGTATTTCCCGAAATATCCCAATCCTTTTTTGCTAAGACCCGCATAGAAATATGCCACTGACGTAGGTAAAGCTAAAGCAACAGTAGTATTTATATCATTCGTGGGCGCAGCTAACTCTCCATGAGGTAACTTTATGATTTTCCAAGGTAAAAGAGCACCTGACCAGTTAGAAACAAAAATAAATAGGAACATCGTTCCTATAAATGGAACCCAAGGACCATACCCCTCTCCAATCTGAGTTTTGCTCAAGTCTTGAATAAATTCAAGGACATATTCGAAGAAATTCTGACCGTCGGTCGGAATGGTTTGTGGATTCCGAACAGCTATGATGACTGAACCTAATAAGATAGCAATTACAACCCAAGAAGTGATAAGTACTTGGGCATGAATTTGTAAACCTCCTATTTGCCAATATAAATGTTGGCCTACTTCTACACCTGATATATCATATAACCCTTTGAGTGTTTGAATGGAACATGGTATAACATTCATATTGTCCTCTAACAGATTCAAAAAAGTAATTATTTTGATTCAACCATCTCTTTCTCAATTCATCTATGTTCATTCATGAATTTAAGTTAGGAATCGTATATTTAGGAAATCACATAAAAAAAAAAAGACCAATCATTTTATGTTTTCAATCTTAAATATTATTCAATATTCAAAACATAGTTCAAACTCCAAAAGATGCAAACCAAAATAGTAACAATCAAAGAGAGTTCACCAAAAACAAACTAATATTCTTCTTTCTTCTTCTTAATGATAAGATTAATGATAAGATAATCAACCATTTTTTAGATAACTAGAACGGCCCTCACAAATTGCAGATACTAATTTGGTAAGAATCAATCGAATCGAAGCTATAGCATCATCGTTGGCCGGAATAGAGATATCTGCAAGATCTGGGTCACAATTTGTATCGATTAAACAAATCGTCGGAATACCCAAAATGACACATTCTCGAAGAACCGTATATTCTTCTTGCTGATCAACGATAATTACAATATCGGGCAATCCCGTCATATATTTGATCCCACCCAGATATGTTTGCAAGGTAGATAACTTTCTCTTCAACATTGCTGCATCTCCTTTGGGGAGACGATTGAGTTTCCCCATCTTTTGTTCTGCTCTTAAGTCCCTGAACTTCTGAAGTCTTGTTTCTGTAGTAGACCAATTCGTTAACATACCACCAAGCCATTTTTTATTAACATAATGACATCGAGCCCTTATTGCTGCTGATGCTACTAAATCCGCTGCTTTCTTTTTGGTGCCAACGATTAAGAATTTTTTTCCCCTACTTGCTGCATCAAAAACTAAATCGCAGGCTTCTGATAAAAAACGAGCAGTTATAGTAAGATTTGTAATATGAATACCTTTACGCTTTGCAGAGATGTAAGGAGCCATTCTAGGATTCCATTTATTAGTACCATGACCAAAATGAACTCCTGCTTCCATCATTTCTTCCAAATTGATGTTCCAATATCGTCTTCCCATTTTCCCACACTTTCTCTTTTTTTTTTTCAAAGAGATTCAGTACCTTGTGAAATAAATAATTGTTCCGACGGAACCTTCTACCAGGATTGACCATTAATCTACGACCCAAACCATGAATTTCATTCTTTCTTTTTTATTTCATTGATTTATTACGAAATCCATAATCGGACCAGAGAGTTAAAGTAAAAAGAATGAACCTCTTGTTAGGAATTAGTAAATTACATTACGTAAATGATTGGTCTGATGTCTCATGGAAAGTGTTTGGGGCACAAGAACAAAATAATTCTCTATGGTGTAACAAAATATCTCCCATTTCCAACTCGAATAGATTCTTCCTTTTGATTTTCAAATGAATGTTTTTGTCTTGCTTTGAACGATGTACTAATTTTTTGAATCCGGTACCAACCGGTATAATCCCCCTAACCCCCCCCCCCCCCAGAACAACGTTCTCTTTCAGGCCTTTCAACCAATCAATACGACCTCGTAGAGCAGCTTTTGCTAAAACTCGAGCAGTTTCTTGAAAACTCGCTTCGGATATGAAACTTTGAGTATTCAGAGATGACTTCGTTATTCCCAATAAGATTGCCCGATAACAGATCGCTTCGTCCAAAACACGCCCTGCTCGCTCTGCTCGCAACAATCCAATAAATTCCCCAGGTAAAAAAACATTAGACATTCCATCTTCTGAAACCAAAACTCTTGATGTTACTTGACGTACAATAATCTCTATATGTCTATTATGGATCTGTACCCCCTGGGATCGATAAACCTTTTGGATCTTATTAACCAAAGAGATACGACTTTGGGCTATGGTTAGTTCAGCTCCAATAAAGAATCCCCAGGGGATCCCAAGAATCCTTCGGATACGGTCGTCCCAACCTTCAACTCTTCTTTCGAGGTTCATCGATATTGAATCAATTGAACGAACTTCTAAGATTTGTTCCACTTTTGGAAGACCTTGCGTTATGTCACCAGATCTCGATTTTTCATATATAAATGTAATTAATGTATCTCCTTCATAAAAGGTTTCCCCATAATGGCCATGGACAGTTGCTCCTGGAGTGACCAAATAGGGCTTAGCTGATCTTATAACTAAAGAGTCAACATGAACAATGAAAATTTGACCAGATTTTTTTATGCGTGATCCGTATTTCAATAGACATACATTTTCACAAAGGAATTGTCCAAGGCTAATTATTGTCCATGCCTCTTCACAAGAATCGTGATGGAGAAAACACCAATTCAAATGGAATGAATTCCAAATGATGTTACTGCATGGATCGGGATTATAAATACTACTATTTTCATCTAGGAAACAGTATTGAAATGGAAGTACTTGAAGCACTTGGAAAGTCTGTTGAAATTTTTCAAGTAAAAAATATTTCTTTAAAAAGACTTGATTATAAGTTCTTAAATAGTAAGATGAACGAAAATTTACTATTTTAGGCACAATAGTACCTAAAGGACCCAAAAAATCCCTAATTGGAGTCAGGGGATCCGATTCTTTTGTCGCATTATTATATCTCGAAGTATTGAAGGGGCCAATTCGAAAACAATTGGATGATGACAAAATTATGAAAGATTGGCATTCCTTATTTCGATTCAACAACGTACCAAGAGTTTCCTGATGTTGGGGAAATAATTGAATCTTCGCCTTGGAATCAAAAGGATTTCTATCGGCACGATCTAATTCATTATTGGAAATCAATCCTGAACCTGCCGTATCATACCTTTTTTCGGTATACGAAATAGTGGATTTTACTAACTCAATTCGGATGAAATCACGAAGCAGATCATTTGCCCTTATTTCAACAAAAGAAGCATGAACCTCTTCTTCTATAGAACTCTTTTTTTCTTGTTCTTGGTCCCAAGTCAATACTAAGCAAGCCCGAACTAATTGAATACTTGTGTGAGAAATTCCTCGAATTGACTTGCCATTTCCATAAAGTATATAATTGACAATTCGAAGTTGTACATTATCCTTTTCCTGCAAGAGATCCTGAGAGAAAAGTGTTGCTAAATTTATCCCATCAGCTATTTCATATGTGACTACGGGCCGAACCAAAACAAAATACTTTTTTTTGGTAGGTGTAATTCGTTGGACATAGATCCAATTTTTCAATTTTTTTGATCCTTTAGAATTCTTTTTTTCCATTCCTGGTGGTATCAAAACGCCACTGTGCCTAGATATTTTATCCACCTCTCCAGAAAAATGAATATCTCCAGAAAAGATTTTCAGTTCCATACTTTTTTTTTTTCTCTCCACTCGGACTAATCCACCTACTCGACTTCTTGTATTCATATTTAAAGCAAGTCGTGTATCTACTCCAATGATACTATTGTTCCGGACCATTATGGGCGAAGATCCGGGTAAGATATGCACTTCCTCGGGAATGAAAAAAAAGCGATCTACTTTCATTTGCATTTGGTATTTCGGACTAAATTCTTTTGCTCCTCGATACTCAAGAAAATCCTCTTTTTTTACGATTGAATCTACTTCGACAATCCCATATTTAGTAATTCCCGAGCTGCTTCTTCTGTATCGCGGATCATCAAAATAAGCAAGAATACTATTTCTACGTAAAATACCATTTATAGGTATTTTAATCGAAATACCAAAACAGGGTTTTAGTTTCTTTTCTTGTTCTTGATCATATTGTAAGGGAATCACGAATCTATTTCTTCGCTTTTTAGCCAAGGGATTCTCTTGACGAATAGAAGTAGAAGGCTCTATGAGATTCCAATGACCCTTGGATATGATTCGATAAGGTTTTGAATAGTCAAGAATTTCCCTATCTTTTTTACCAAAGGTATCCAACAATTTATGTCTTACTTGATCATTAGTCAGTGAGAGATCAAAGATATATCTTTCTTCGAGAGAAAAAGAATTAGCATTCATTTGATCTTGATCCTTGTGGAGTGAAAAGACACTATATTGGATCTGCATAGACCTCCTGCTAATATCCATAAATGACTTGTTTTTGGTAATAGATGAACATTACTATATGGATATTCGGGCGCATGATAGCCATCAGTACTCCAGTGCATTTCTCCTTCTGACTCAGAATAAATATGTTTTTGAACCCTTTCTTTAAAATGAAAAGTGGACGTTCCGGCACGAATCTCGGCAATCACTTGTTCTGATTCTACATATTGATCATTTTGAACTAAAATCAAACTTTTTGTTGGAATATTCACATTATGTAGAATATCTCGACTCTCAATAGTTACATACAAGTCTATAAAACATAGAAAAGCAGGATGCCCATGACGGGTACGTGTGGGATGAACCAAATCCTCATCAAATTTGATTTTTCCATTAGAGGGAGCTCGTACATATTCGGCAGTACCACCTGTGAATACTCCGCCGGTATGAAAAGTTCTTAATGTTAGTTGAGTCCCCGGTTCCCCAATTGATTGACCCGTAATAATGCCTACGGCTTCTCCCAACTCGACCAGGTCACCATGAGTAAGACTTCGGCCATAACATAATTGACAGATCCAAGATCCAAGATGTACTCCTGCAAGTAAAAGGGGTTCTAATATATATTGGGTGTGCTCGAAAGGTTATGAATCGATTAACAAGTCCAATTCCAATATCTTTATTTTGAGTGGAAATGCATCGTAAACCAATATATATATCGTCTACTAATACACGACCAATTAGTGTTTGGACAAAAATCTTTTCCGTCATCCCATTTTGAGGACTTACGGAAATACTTCGGATAGTACCATAATCCGTTCTACGTACAAGAATGTGTTGAACTACTTCAACAAGTCTACACGTGAGGTATCCAGCATCTGATGTTCGTACAATAGTATCTATAACTCCTTTGCGGGCTCCGTAGCAAGAAATAATATATTCTGTCAAAGAAAGTCCTTCCCGTAAATTGCTTTGAATGGCTAAATCAATCATTTGTCCTTAAAAATCCGACATTAATCCTCGCATACCTACAAATTGGTGTACTTGAGATGCATTTTCTCTAGCCCCCGAAAAGGACATTAGATGGACTGGATTAGAGGGATCCGTCATCCAAAAATTAGGATTCATTTCTTGTCTCAAATATTCACTTGTAGCATACCATATCTCAATGGATTGACGTAATTTTTCTACCACATGCACATTCCCATAATGATGGTTTTTCTCTAAAAGAAAACTTTGTTGTTCAGTGTCTTGAACTAACCATCCCTTAGAAGGTATTGTTAAAAGATCATCAATCCCTAATGAAATAGATGTAGCAGTGGCTCGCTGAAAACCCAAAGCCTTCACTTGATGCATGATATGTGATTTATATGCCATTCCGAAATGATCTATTAATCTGCTAATAAGTTGTTTCATAGCAGTTCCATCTATCACCTTATTGTGAAAGACCAGATCGGTCCGTTCTGCCATAAGGACCTCCATATTCTGTTGAGTAAGATTCCACAATGGGCATCGATCAGTGATTCAAAAACTTCCTTTCCTAAATCTTGATTCACACAAAAATTATGAAATTATGATACCGGTGAAATTGGAGAGACCTGAATTCCCACAAGTATCGGCATCACTAATAAAATTTCTTAGTTTGTATATAGAGCATGAGTTAGATTGCTTATGAGTAGGCCTGCCAAAACTTCTGTATGGCTTCTTCTATTTCTCGATAAAAAGAAAGATGACCAACAGTAGTTCGAATGTATATACAATAAAATTTCTCTTTTTACACTTCCTATTATTCGATAGTGCTTATAAATCTCATTATAATTACCAAAAGATTCATATTGAACTTCGATGGGAACTTCTCTTGAGCCAACGACGCGTTGATCTAGTCTCCACCGGAGCCACAAAGGACTATTGAAATGGATTCGTTTCTGCCGATAAGCTCCAAGTGCATCATAAGAACTAGAAAAATACGGCTCTTTTGTATACTTAAAGTCATTCTTGTAAACTGTTTCCTTTTTAGAGTTTCTGCAATTAGAATTATATTGATTATACCTATTTGCACAAATACCTCGGGGATTCCCGATCGTTAATACATAGAGTCCAATAAGCATATCTTGAGTTGGTACGGAAACGGGATCTCCAATAGCTGGAGACAAGAGATTCATATGAGAAAACATAAGTAAACGAGCTTCTGCTTGAGCTTCCAAAGATAAAGGTACGTGAACAGCCATTTGATCCCCATCAAAGTCTGCGTTGAAGCCCTTACAAACTAATGGGTGTAAACAAATAGCACGCCCCTCCACTAAAATGGGTTGGAACGCCTGTATACCTAATCTATGCAGGGTGGGCGCTCTATTCAACAATACAGGATGCCCCTGCATAACTTCTTGAAGGATTTCCCATACAATGGGTTCTTTTTCCCGAATTTTTCTTTTAGCAATCCCTGTGTTAGAAGCAACATCTTGTCTGATTAGACCACGAATTACAAATGTTTGGAAGAGCTCTATTGCTATTTCTCGAGGTAATCCACATTGATGTAATGAAAGCAAAGGACCCACGACAATGACGGAACGCCCCGAATAATCGACCCGTTTACCAAGCAGAGTCTCACGAAATCTTCCTTCTTTGCCTTCAATTACATCGGAAAATGACTTGTAAACTTTATTATGACCATCTCTCATGGGTTGTCCGCGGATCCCATTATCAAAAAGTGTATCCACGGCCTCTTGTACCAATTTCTCCTGACACATTACTAATTCCCCTGGTGTAGATCTACTTGTTGCTAATAGATCGGTAAGAGTATTGTTCCGATAGATGACTCTTCTATAGAGTTCATTAATATCCGAACTCATTAGTTTACCCCCGTCTATCTGAATGATTGGTCTCAACTCAGGAGGAAGAACTGGTAATAGGCACAAAACCATCCATTCTGGGTCTACATTTGTTCGAAGAAAATGTTTAGCTAATTCTATGCGCCTAACCAAAAAATCCTTTCTTCTTCTAATCTTTTTATCTTCCCATTCATTTCCTGCGGACTCTTCGTCTCCTAATTCCTTCCATTCTACCAAAGAATTCTCTGTAATAATTCGCAAATCCGAATCGGCTAATTGTTCTCTGATAGCACCTGCCCCCGTAGAGATTTCTCGGTTTCGAAATTTCTCAAAACCTTGAGTAGTAAAAAAGAGTGGGATGCTGTATTTCCAGGATTGGATTTCATATTCGAATGAACCTCGTAATCGTAAGAAAGTAGGTTTTTTAGCTATGGACCTAGCAAAAGAAAAATTGAGATAGGTTCCTATAGTATTGGATTCCCCCCCTCACAATCGGACGTGAAGGTTTCCTCTCATCCGGCTCAAGTAGTTACACCAAATAAAGAAAGGGGTTCTTCTTCTTTTTAAACTTTGTTCGAGAAAACCCTACAAAAAGCTACTCTTTACTCAAGTTCCCAGTAAGGACCAGCCTTTCATTGATTCATTCTTATCTTTTTTTTTGTTATTTTCACTCTAACCCTTTTTCCTTTCTTTTATGTTGTTTACGAAAAAAAGGAAATGTGAAGTTATTGAGTAGTCTACTTCCCCTCAAATGATGAATCCCCTGAAAGGAATATTGTGGGACTCGTAAAGGATTTATTTGTCTATATATTGTATTGTTCCATTCGATCTTTTTTAGGTCTCTACTCACCTCGATGGTTATGTGCCATGATATCCCTTGAAGCATATATGCGATAGATAAGCTCCCGTAACCATGCCATATTCACTTGTGCTTGAGATTTTCTTTCTCAAAGAAATGAAATGTCTAATTCCACAAAAGTCTTTTTTCACGAGGTATAATCGTCCCAAAGATCATCCCGGACGATCTCTTCGCTTTTGACTCATTGTACTGTACAATGAAAATTGTACCATATGACGAACATAGACGATTTTTTATCATCCTGACTATCATCCTATACAAAAAGAATTGTTATGGATCATACCGTACGATTTAAAATCATACTATACAAATGTTTTTGAACTATTCGTACCACTTCGTACCAGGACAAAGTTTGTTTATACATATCATACTGTACGATTAGAAACCGTACTGTACGATAGTAACGGCAACTTTTGAAATCTCAGGGATTTGAAGCCCATTTTTGGAGGTGAAAAACTTGTCAAATTTTGGGGGTGTGAATTAGAGAGGAGAACGTGGTTAGAGAGGGATTCCGAGGGAGAGAGCTCTTGAGAGGTTCTTTAGGGTTTGAAAGAGGAGGAGAAGGTGAGCGTTGTGAGGGAGAAGAGGTGTGAGGGAGATCACACGGTTGCTTCGAACTTGCTGCATCTTGCTCCTCCTATGGCCCTAGAAGAATTTGTGGGAGGATCTCCTAGGGGAAAGGCTCTTCTACATCAGTGACCTCGAGGTACTCTGCCTTCTCCAGGAGGGAGAAAAATGAGAAGGTTCTCTGCCGTCGCTAGGAGGGTGAAAAATAGAGTTTGGCACTCCGCCACGGCGGGTTGGTGAAAGGGAGTATTGTAAGGGCTTCTCCGCCTTGCCAAGGGGGGCAAAAGAAGAGCTATTGCTTGTAGTGAAATACCCAGAACGGACGACTCCGGGGAGTGAACGTAGGTCATGGTTTAACCGAACCACTATAAAAATCTCGGTGTGCTTTTTTCTTATTTCCCTTTTATTACTGCGTGCATTTTATTATTAAATATTTGCTTGGGAAAATTTGTGAAAAAATGAGGTTGTTTAAATTTTCATGTTAAAATTTTAAAACATCAAAAATATTAGAACTCCTGCTTAGGTTTTAATTATTGTCAAAAAGTTTTCAAAATTCACCCCCCCTCTTATCCATCTAGTTATTTCAATTGGTATCAGAGCTTGTTTTCAAAAATAGTGTTTTAGAAAACCTTAAAAAAATGATCATGTCGCATTTTGGTAATCATAATACTGTGGAGGGTTATTCAATAACATGTCCACCACTCTTTGATAACATTCCATTTGATTTCTGGAAAATTAGAATGTCTACTTTTTTACAATCTATTAATTACCGCATGTGGATGTTAGTGAATGATGGATATGTTGCACCATTTAAAACTGTTAATGGATTGAAACTCCTATACCTTTTAATGAATGGAGCAATGAGGATAGGGATTTATCCCAACTGAATGCTAAATGTTTAAATTGTTTTTTCTGTGCATTGAAGTCTAAGGACTATATGAGAGTGTCTACCTGTGCCACTGGTAAGGAGAATTGGGATAAACTGTGTATTACATACGAAGGATCAAATGAATTAAAACAGTCTAGGCTTAATATTTTACTACACGATTATGAACTCTTTCACATGAAACCTAGCGAAACAATATCTGACATGTACACTAGGTTCACCCAAATCATGACATCCTTGCATGCATTAGGTAGAGAGATTTCAAATTCTGAAAAAATAAATAAAATTCTTAGATGCTTACCTAGTTTCTATGATGCAACGATAACTGCTATCACTGAATCTAAAGATCTTACCATTTACTCTATTGATAATCTCCTTGGGTCACTCATTGCATACGAGCAAGGAGTGAGTCAGAGACAAAGTGATGCAGGTGAAAAGAAGAAGGAG
>NW_021320088.1:308408-359562 GCF_001605985.2 Dendrobium catenatum
TAGACTAAACAAACTTGCATTAGAAGTAGATCATAGAGAGCACTTGCTATTAATAAAAGTTGATGGATTGACAGCTCAAAATAAAACTTTTAGTAAAAGAATAAAAGAACTAGAAAATGAAATTGCATCACTCACATTAGGCCATCCTAGCAAACCCCCAACACAGCATGCATCACACAACTTTAGGAAGAGGCACTATCACCCACAGATTAATAAACCCATTTTCTGGTGTTAGGTGTTTCTCTTGTGGCATGTTAGGTCACATAGCCCGCACATGAATAATTCACCATAGGACACACTTAGTATGGAGACCTAAACTGCATCCATCACAGCATAGCATGCATACATCTCATTCATGCAAGCATAAGGAGGAACCCAAACTCACTTGGGTTCCTAAATCTAATCTTTGAATGAAATTATAGGGGTGCTCTCACAAAAGACCTAGTGAGAGCATGTGGTACCTGGATAGTGGCTGCTCTCCACACATGAATGGAGATATGAAGAAGTTCATTCTACTGGAGACCAAAATTGGAGGCAAAGTAACGTTGGGAGACAGCACTACCAGGAAGGTGATAGGCTCAGGTATTGTTGGTAATGCTAAAAATTTTTTAATTGAAAATGTCTTACTAATTGATGGTTTGAAGCATAACTTACTTTGCATTAGTTAACTGTGTGACAAAGATTTTGATATTAAATTCCTATCTGATAAATGCCTAATTAGTTTAAATAATAAACTAGTTTTAGAAGGAAAATGAATGAACAATGTTTACATGTTAGACCTTGATTACATTGATAGTTCAAATTCATTTTGTTTGAAAATAATAGTTGATGACTCGTGGCTATGGCATAAGAGACTATGCCATGCTAGTATGAAAATCTTATAAACATCACTCAGAAAAACCTAGTTAGAGGAGTACCTAAGTTAGATTTCACAAATGAACATTTATGTGATGCTTGCCAACTAGGAAAATAAGTCAAATCATCCTTTCACTCAATTAGAGATGTGATCACCGCTAGGCCACTAGAATCCTACATATGGACTTATTTGGACCCGTTAGTACAGCCAGCCTAGGTGGAAAAAATTATGGATTTGTGATTGTAGATGACTTCACTAGATTCATTGGGATAGATTCTTAGCACATAAAAATGAGTCTTTTGAGGAATTTAAGGTTTTATCCACATGGATTCAACGGAAACTAAGTTGTGAAATCTCAACAATTCATAGCGATCATGGTGGAGAATTTCAAAATGATAGATTTGAATCATTCTGCTAAGAGCTAGGAATAGAACACAATTTCTCAGCCCCTAGAAAATCTCAGTAAAATGGAATAGCATAAATGAAGAATAGAACATTGGTAGAAGCTGCTAGGGTAAGGTTAGCAGAGTACACCCTTCCTAGATACTTTTGGACAGAAGCAGACAACACAGCATGTTTTGTTTTAAATAGGCTGAACATTAGATCTAAGCTGAACAAGACTCCTTATGAACTCCTTAAGGGTAGGATACCAAACCTTTCACACTTACATATCTTTTGGTGCAAATGCTTCATCTTGAATAATCGTAAACATCCCTTAGGAAAGTTCGATCCCAAGTCTGATGAGGGTGTCTTCTTAGGTTATTCATTTGTAGGTAAGGCTTATAGAATTTTTAATAAGAGAATCCTTGTAGTAGAAGAGTCCACCCATGTAGTATTTGATGAATTAGATAAGCCCTCTGAATATAAAATTGAAGATGATGAGATAGAGGCAATTCAAGGAGTAGAGACTATGACCTTAGGAGAAAGGGTAGAACCTCAGAAAGATTTGCCTAGAAAATGGAGATATTCTTCTAGTCATCCTAAAGAGTTAATTTTAGGAGACCTTCAGAAGGTTTAAGAACTAGGCATGGACTTAGGAAGGAGGTTATTCATTCAGCATTCATCTCTATGAAAGAACCTACAAATATAGATCAAGCATTAGGAGATAAATTTTGGATTCAAGCAATGCAAGAAGAGCTGAACCAATTCACCAGGAATGATGTTTGGGAGTTAGTCAAGAGACCTAAATAACAAGGTGTTGTTGGAACAAAATCAGTCTTCAAGAATAAGGTGAATGATTTAGGAACAATAATAAGGAATAAAGCCAGACTAGTAGCTAAGGGGCACAACCAAATTGTGGGAATAGACTTTGAAGAAACCTTTGCCCCTGTTGCTAGACTAGAAGCCATAAGAGTGCTCTTAGCTTTTGCTTGCTTCAAGAACTTTAAGTTATATCAAATGGATGTAAAGAGTGCATTTCTGAATGGGGTAATTAAGGAAGATGTCTATGTTGAGCAACCCCCCGGATTTGAATGTTCACAATTTCCAAACCATGTATTTAAATTAAAGAAGGCACTTTATGGATTAAAGCAAGCACCTAGAGCACGGTACAAAAGACTGAGCTCATTCCTATTGGATAGAGGATTTGAAAAGGATAGTGTAGATACTACACTCTTTTTACAAAAGGTCAAAGAAGAAATTTTCATTCTTCAGATTTACGTGGATGAAATTCTATTTGGATCTTCAGATAAAATTTTATGTGATGAATTTTCAAAAATAATGAGTAATGAGTTTGAAATGAGCATGATGGGAGAACTAAATTACTTTCTTGGCTTTAGTGCAAAACAAATGGATAATGGAACTTTTCTTAGCCAAAGAAAGTACATTAAGGATATCTTGAAAAAATATGAAATGGATAGTGCTAAACCCATGAACACTCCAATGAGCTCAACAATTTAGTTAGACAAAGATCCTAGTGCAAAATCAGTAGATCAGAAAAAATATAGAGGAATGATTGGGTCCCTTCTTTACCTGATTGCCAGTAGACCGGACATAATGTTTAATGTGTGCCTCTGTGCCCGTTTTCAAGCTGATCCTAAAGAGTCTCACTTAACTGTTGTCGAGAGAATTCTTAGATATCTACTAGGCACCCCAAACGTAGGAATTTCGTATCCTAGGCACAGCACTTCATTTGAAATCATAGGTTACTCAGATTCACACTTTGCAGGATATAGGATAGATAGAAAAAGCACCTCTGGTACCTGCCAATTCATAGGACAATCATTAGTTTCTTGGTCCAGTAGAAAGCAAAACTCTGTAGCACTTTCCACAGCCGAGGCAGAATATATTGCAGTAAGAAGTGTTGCACTAGTACTATGGATAAAACAACAAATTATTGATATTAGCCTACCTGGAGGAACCATTTCAATCATGTGTGACAATACAAGCGCAATTTGCATATCTAAGAACCCAATTCAACACTCTCGAACAAAACACATAGACATTAGACACCATTTCATTAGAGATCACGTTGCTAAGGGAGATATAGAATTGCATCACATTTCTACAAGAGATCAATTAGCTGACATATTCATAAAACCTCTAGCTTTCGACACCTTTAGCACCTTGAGGACTAGATTAGGTGTCTTAGATATAACTGCATAAAAAAAACAAAAAAAAAAACAAAAAAAGGCCTGCTCATGATCATCACACACTCACTACACAAAAAGTACTAACTTTGACTCTGTAATATCGTACTGTATGATACACAGATCATATTGTACGGTATACTATAATCTACACAGAACACAAAAAATGGCAATTTCGTCTATGTTGATCGTACTGTACGACTATCATCATACTGTACTATTATATATTGGTAATCGTACGGTACGATATCTCCTCTTCGTACTTTACGTGCCACGTCAGCGAACGAATTGGGATGAATTTAAGCATGCTGGTACGTTATTATTGCATATCGTATTGTACGATATACATACATCGTATTGTACGATCCACCTCAGCAAATGGATGAGAATGAAATAAAGGAATTCGGTACGATATTAATGCAATTCGAACTGTACGATACACCTGTTTGTACAGTACGATAAGTTTGGTCAAAAGTCGTACTGAATTCCTCAGGATAATCGATATTCCTCTGATCGTACTGTACGATATTTATCGTACTGTAAATTTTGACCTCCTTTTCCCAGTACGAACCGTCAGAGCAATTACTACCATATCGTACTGTACGATGTACTATCGTACTATATGATGGGTGAAATACTCTATAAATTGGGTGGGTAGGTCGAACTCTTCACTTGCACTACACTAATCAATCCACTTGATTTCTTCTTACCTTTCACTCAGCCTCTACACGATGTTTGGTTCAAGAAAGATAGGTCGTATGGTAGTGGGAAGCTCGTCTTCCTCTCGCCGCCATAGCGCTTGATTCTTGAATGCCGAAAACGAGAATGCATACCACAAATTCAAAGCCTACAAGATCACACCCTCCAGACTGCTAAATCAGGAGGCTCTAAACTTCGAGGTAATGAACCTCTTTGCTTCCACCACCCTCCAATTTCTTTTCACCCTGGCCTTCCCTTATAATTTTGAACTCCTTCTAGAATTCCTAGCCAATTTAACCTATACTGTTGACAACCTCACTTTCCACTCCTTTGTCTGTCGTCAAAATGTTGAAATAACCAAAGCTGACATCGCCCAATACATTGGGCTATCCACTAAAGGGCCTATGGTTCGTTCTTTTCTTACAAACGATTTTGACTTGAGCGATGTTAATCGAGTCCTTAGGAATGCCGCATTCTATGAACACCAACCTCTCGTTTCATCACTAAATAGAAATGCACAAATAATTCAACATGTGCTTCGTACCTCCATAATACCCAAAGGTGGTGACTGTGTCAACATGACCCCGACCCTATCTGTCACTACCTACCTTATCATGACAAACAAAAAATTCGACGAGGCCGATCTGATTATTGACTACATTAGCCATATGACCTTCGTTCGTCTCCCTACCAGTCGCCGAAAACAAAATATAGCTATTGGTCACCGTCTAGGATATATTCTCCAAAATAAATATCAAATGACCTATCCTATTTTTTATACGGATGCCTCCTTCTGTATTCTTTTCCATCGGGGACAAGAGCCGAAAGAACCTATTTTCGACGAAGAAGAAGGGGAAGATGCCCCGGCCGCAGCTCAAGCACGTCCACAATGACATGCACCACCTCGAGTACCTGCACCAGCACAAGATGATTTGGTCAAACGCTTCGACCAACTTTAGACTCGTCTCGATACTCATATTCAAGAACAGCATCAGCAACACGAGACATATATGCAATGATTTGGAGAACGCTTTACTGCTATTAATCAGCGCTTTCACACTCTCTTTCAGTACTTCCAACCAAACCCACCTCCACCACCTACTGATAAGGATCCTCCACTATAAATTATCTTTGTATTGTAGTTGTTTTTCCCTTTTTAGTGTGTGCTCCTCTTTTTGGTGCTGTCAAAAGGGGGAGAAGGTTGTTGTATTTTGTTTTAATGGTTAAATGCATGTTTTTTTTTTTCTTTCGTACTGCATCTTCTTTTATTTCTTTTCTTCTTGTTCTTATGTTTAAATTAATTTAAATATATATATATAAACTAAAATGCCTTTAACACTTTCTTACAAAATTATTTGACATCATAAAAAAGGGGGAGATTGTTGCAACCCATGACCCCGAGTATGAGATTCTGATGATGATAAAGAATCTCGTTTAAATTATCTACTCATTGAATATTATTTTATTTTCTATTGTTCGTGAGTACCAAGATTTCAGGAATATCACAAGCTACTCAGGACGATAGGAAGACTATAGAATGGGTAGATTAGGAGTATGAGTCTGCAATGTATTTTGTTGTTTATTTTATTTTTATTTTCTTGAGTCTGGCCACAAAATGCATAAAAGTCTGGGCAACCATGACACACACAGGGGGAGAGTGTTTTTAAATGAAAATTTTAGAGTTTTTCTTTCTCTGTAGATCGTACTGTACGATTTTTTTTTGTACCGCACGATCAGAGCTTTGTAGGACGATTCTGTGAATAGATCATACCAGTATGAATATAATCGTACTGTATGATATGTTTAAATCCAAAACCCTAGCCGTCATTTTAACTTAAGTAAGTTATTTTACGCCGCTCGTACTATACGAACACGTTCGTACTGTACTATTTATTTTAAATACTTACTTAATTTAACCCGTGATTAGTGCAAGAAATTCGGGCATAATTATAATTTGAACATCGTACTGTATGAACCCATTCATACAATACGATGAACAAAGACAAATTATAATCATCCCGGATGATCTCTTCGCTTTTGTCTCATCGTACATTACGATGACAATCGTACCATACGATGAACAGAGACGATGTTTAATCATCCCGACTATCGTCCTGTATGAAAATAATTATTATGGATCGTACCGCGCGATTTAAAATCATACTGTACAAATGTTTTTGAACTGTTCGTACCACTTCATACCAGGACGAAGTCTATTTATTCATATCGTATTGTACGATTAGAAACCGTACTATACGATAGTAACAGCTACTTTTGAAATCTCAGAGATTTTGGGACCCGTTTTTTGAGGTGAAATACTTATCATATTTTGAGGGTGTGAATTAGAAAGGAGAACGTGGTTAGAGAGGGATTCCGTGGGAGAGAGCTCTTGAGAAGTTCTTTAGGGTTTGAGAGAGGAAGGAGAAGGTGAGCTTTGTGAGGGAGAATAGGTGTGAGGGAGATCACACGGTTGCTCCGAACTTGCTGCATCTTGCTCCTTCTATGGCCCTAAAAGAATTTATGGGAGGATCTCCAAGGGGAAAGGCTTCTACATCCGTGACCTCGAGGTACTCTACCTTCTCCAGGAGAGAGAAAAACGAGAAGGTTCTCTACCGTTGCCAGGAGGGTGAAAACAGAATTTGGCACTCCGGCACACCGGGTTGGTGAAATGGAGTATTGTAAGGGCTTCTCCGCCTTGCCAAGGGGGGAAAAAGGAGAGCTATTTCTTGTAGTGAAATACCCAGAGCGAAGGACTCCGGGGAGTGGACGTAGGTCATGGTTTGACCGAACCACTATAAAAATCTCTGTGTGCTTTTTCCTTATTTCCTTTTTATTACTACGTGCATTTTATTATTAAATATTTGCTTAGAAAAATTTGTGAAAAAAGGGGTTGTTTAAATTTTCATCTTAAAATTTTAAAACATCAAAAATATTAAAACTGCTGCTTAGGTTTTAACTATTGTCAAAAAAATTTCACAATTCACCCCCCCCCCCTCTTGTCCATCTAGTTATTTCAGAACGAATCAATGCTCAATTGAATGCAAAATCTTTAAAATGCTTTTTCTATGCGTTAAATTTTGAAGATTTTATGTTAGTATCCACGTGCACTACTGGTACAAAAATTTGGGATAAACTACACACCATATACGAAGGCACTAGTGAAATCAAGTAATCCAAGTTGAATATGTTAATGCATGATTTTGAATTATTTTCCATGAAATCTTATGAGACGATCTTAGACATGTATATTAGGTTTATTCAAATTGTGACATCATTGCATACTTTAGGAAAATAATTTTCAAATTTTGAAAAAGTTAACAAAATTCTTCATTATCTAATGGATAAGTTTGATACTAAAATTATTGCTATTTGTGAATCAAAAAACTTGAATGATTGTTCTATTGATAATTTGATTGGCTCACTCATTACCTACGAGCAAAGTTTGGATCAAAGATTTTTGGATGCAGGTGAAACGATTATTCTAAAAGCTGAAGATACGGAAATAGATAGCTCAGTTGGTGACGAAAGCAATGACTTGACAGGCAAATTAAAAAGCTCATCAAAGCATAAGCATCAATAAAAATGGAAGAAAGGTAAAAATAGTAAGGATGTTAATATTTCTTCTGACGTTATTTGCTTTCGATGTAGGAAGCCTGGACATAAGAAAAATCAGTGCCCTAATTTAAAAATTCTTCCTGTGAAAGAAAAGGGTAAAGTGAAGCAAATTTTAAATTGGGGAAATAATGAAAAGCAAAAAATCTCTTGGGCAGACCTAGTCTCTGAAGCATCGGACCAGGAGCAAGATGGTGCTTAAACTTTTGTTTGTTTTTATGTTTACATGTTTTATTTGTCCTTTTGTTTTTATGTTTTTTTGGTTTTTTTATTCTATTTTTGTTTTTTTTTGTTAAATTTTTATGTGTCTTTTCTCTGATCAACACACACATCACCTTTCTAAAAATAAAAAACCTACCTCTTGTTTTTTCTTGAATTTTTATGAAAATTGTGTTTGACTTCTCTAAAAATAGTCAAAGGAAGGAAACTCATGATTTTGACTCTCAATCTCTATTTTCTTAAAGAGGTTATTCTACTCTTGATTTAAAATTTTCATCATATTTTAAATTAGATTTTGAAACTAAACTTTTTTCATCTCCCTACATTTTATCTATCGCATAGTAATCTTTTGCAAGATTGTTGAATCTAGCTCATAATTTTTCTAATCATGTAGTTCATTGTATCAATAGAATGTGTTTACTTTTGATTTTAAAATTTCAAAAAGGTAGCATATTAAAAAAAATGGTCAATTACGCCAAATAAAAAAAAAGTGGCTAATGACGCCAAATCAAAAGATGCGCAATGACGCCAAATTGAGAAATATACACAAAAGTGTATCAAAAATCAAAAGATGCGCAAAGAGCGCCATTCAAATTGACAAGAGGCATAAAATGAGCCTACAAAATTTAATGCTTACCATTCTTGTACTTTTTAAAGCTTAAGAAAACCCTTGATACTTTCGATACTTGAGTTTGAAAATCTTGATTATTGATTCAACAATTCGTGCATTGAACTTCTATTAGATATATTTTATGGAAGGAGTTTTTGAAAAAAAAATGTTTCTTTCTCTAATTTTTTCCTTGATTTAGATATTAAATTAAAAATTTTTTGAGCCTTTTTAAAAAAATTTGAGTTTGTATTATCAAATTCTTAATTTCTAACCTTTTCTGGGCTATGCGTTGTCAATCCAATTCTACTAAGTTTTTGATTAAAACCAAGAGGTAACTTTCTCATTTTAAGAATATTTGTTTTTTTCACTAGATCAGGGAACATTTTTGTCTTTTGTTCGTTTTATTTTTTGTTTGTGCCTCCTATCTTTTTTATAATGACAAAGGGGGAGAATGTATTATTGAATTTGTATCTTTTTTTTTTTCTTTAAAAAAAAATTAAAACAACAAAAATATTTTTATCTCCCCTATTTTTTAAAGTATTATTCTAGTGAGGGGGAGATTAGGAGAAAATGTTTCTTTTTGCAAATTCAAATTGAAATGTTTGCCATCATCAAAAAGGAAAGATTGTTACGGATCTATTTTCATGGTTTATGATTTTGATGATAGCAAACACTTTTATTTCTATATGACTGCTTTATCTGCTGACATTTCAGGTCCACACGATCAGACTGCAATTTGGAACCAACTCAAGATTGGGTAGACTAGGTCTAAGTGAGTTTGTACACTTTTTTCTTTCTTGAGTCTATTGTATTTGGTGTGTCTCCTGATGCTTTGTAACTTGGAAGATTTTCATACTGTTCCCTAGAGTTTACTAGTTTTGGTAACATTGTCTGGGATGATATTTATATCGGCCTCAACGATCTGTTCAAAAGCAAAAACCCTAATTAGGGTATCCTTATTAAAGCAGCCGTCATTATGCAAAACACATCGTCCTCGATGATTTTGTATCAGCCAAGACGATAGGCCCAAAACAGAAAGAATATGCCGCCAGATCTATTTAGAAATTACTTATTTTTGGACATCGTCCAGGACTATAAAATATCGTCCAGGATGATCCAGTGCAATTTTTCCAAAATTTCTCTGGAATTTAAGGAAAATAATTATGACTTGATTTCACGATCAAGTCGTCCTGGACAATCGCAAAATCGTCCTGGATGATATGCTGTACGATTGGACATCGGATAGCTCTTTTTTAGGGCGATGTTCAGGATGATATTCCATAATTTATACTGATCGTCCAAAACGATAAGAACAAATTTCTTCTGATCGTCTCAAATCATCCTGGATGATTGGGCTTATTTTGCACTGATCGTACAGGATGATATTAGTATCATCCTGGACGATAAAGTCAGCAACTTGCATTAATGAGCTTGTTTTGAGATCTTCTATTTATGCTATGACATGACACTTGGTAAGTGTCTTTGACAGCCATTGTAACTTCGTTCTTTTGGGGGAAAGTTGAAGAGAGAGCTTAAAAGGGAGTGAGGAAAGGGTGGAGTTTGAGAGAGAGAGTAGATCCTGTGAGGGGGACTTAAGGGAGTGTGGAGGGGGTTCCACACGGTTGCTACGGTAAGCTCGCACCTGAATACAGTCGGATTCAAGGCTTGTCTCGAGGGAAGTTCACCAAATAAGAAGATCTCTTTGGTGTTAAAGGACCCGGCGACTCCGCCGCACCAAGGAAGGTGGAAGTGATTTTGTAAGGGCTTCGATCTCTGCCTAGCTGTGGGGGCTAAAGGAGAGACACTTAGTTTAGTGCAATACTTGGAGGGTGCCTCCAAAGAGTGGACGTAGGTCAAGGTTTGACCGAACCACTTTGAATCTGGTGTGATCTTTCCTTTATTACTTCTGTATACTACGGGAAAACACGCGATTACCAGCGTCTACTTTGCGTCGCAAGCGAGTTCGTGGGGTTTCTACATATACTTTGCGGCGTTTTATACGCCGGTAATGGCCGGCGTATAATCCGACGATAATTACCGGCGCATATGGCGCTGGAATTGGGACGTTTCTTGACGTCAAAAATGATACGTTTTTTCGTCGGTAGTTCGTCGGAAAGTGTGCCGGAGATATTTCCGACGCAAAATTCGCGCCGGAAATAATTTATCGACGCGGCCAAAACCAGCGTATGAATTTCCGCCGAAATGTGCATCGGAAACTTATAGTTCCGTCAGAATATCTATGTTTTCCGGCGGATTTCGTCCGCCGGTAATAAGGGGTTTTCCTGTAGTGGTATTTAATTTCCGCATCATTGATTTCTTTGTGGGGAATCTTGGTTTTTGGTTTTAAGATTGTGTTTATTTTAAATATCAATTCACCTCTCTCTCTTAATTAGCTTTGGGCCAGTTCATAGGGCCTAACATCCCTAACAAACTTTCTAGTGATCATAGCACTTTCAAGTGTTATCAGAGCACTTTTTAGTGTCATCTGAGCACTTTCACATTGAACCCACAACATCTCAAATTCTGCAATAAATCCATCAGTTTACTGCACTTAGTTATCACATGGTCTGTGTCTTCATTCTCCTGACAACCTCTTGGACAAATAGAATTATTTGCTAGTCTTCTATAACATAACCAATCGTTTTTTGGTAATGCTCAATTCAATGTCCTCCACCAGAAAAGATAGACTTTCTGATTCAATTTAAGTTTTCTCAGCCATTTATGCTTACTGTATTTACTGTCATTCTGCACATTGTTAGCTTCCGCACAAAGAGCTGCAATCGTATCCCAGTATTCGTATGAATCAATTCAATACTATCTTCTATGTTATTCACCCCTTTCTCCATTTGTTGAATTAGCTCAATCATATATATAGAAAAGAATTCAGTTAATATTTCTAACTTCCACTTCCCATCCTCATCCACAAGAAAAGAAACCTTCTTATCAGCAATTTCAGACGTATTACACGTAGCAGGCCACTTACTAAGGCATCTATCCAATATCTAATTATCAGCAGTTATATTTATGCTATGACCATTATTTACCTGCCATCTAACAATTGGTCTTAGGTAATGAATACCATCTTAAATAATCTTCCATGCTATTGTAGCTCCTCTTTTCACTCCATCCTCCCAAATTTTGTCACCAAATTTGTTATGTAGAATTTTATAGAGAAGAGAATTCTTGTTCTGTAGAAACATTCATGCAATTCTTGCTCTTAACGGACCCTGTCTCACTGTAGCTCCATGGATACCAAATCCCCCCAAGCTAGTGGGAAGACAAAGAGTGTCCCAAGCAATATAGTGCAAGCCTTGTTTGCCATTTTCTTTTTGCCTTAGAGAATTCCTACATAATTTGACAATTTTCATCAAAATGCTTTTAGGAATGAGGAGTGAGCTACCTAGTAGGAAATCATGTTCGATAGGCTGTTTTGATAAGTAATAATCTGCCAGCCAGAGATAACCACCTCGCTCCCCAGGAATTGAGTCTACACATTGCTTTCTCATTGGTGCTGTTGTAGTCTTCGGCCTTCATCCTTCTTACAGCCAACTTAATACCCAAGTAATAGAATTCTTTGACCTTTTTTTAACCCATAATTTTATTCAGTTTACTTCTTCTCCTCTTAGAAACTTTCCTACCATATAATATCATTGATTTCTGTGAATTGATGGCTTGGCCTGTCCAATTGCAATAACTTTTGAAAATTTTCTTCAGCCTTCTCACATTTTTACTGTAAGCTTCAGCAGTCACTAAGACATCATCAACAAACTATAAATGTGTGATTTTATCAGCATTTGTTGCTATTCTCATTCCCAGTAGCCTCTTGTGTTCATTGAGAGCTTTAGATAAAAGATCAGAGCATAGAATGAACAAGCTTGGAGACAACGGACACCCACCCCTGTCTGAACCCGCATTGTGCATTGATCCATTCGGTTCTTCGACCATTGATTACTATAGAAAGTTTTGGGTTTGAAACACACTGCATTATCCAATTTGATAATCTCTTCTGAAATCCTATTAGTTTCAACACTTGTTTCAACGTTTCCCAGATCATACAATCATATGCTTGCTCCATGTCAAGCTTCATGAGAAAATAACCAGGCTTCTCCACCGATGTCTTCATCTTGCATATAATCTCCTGGGTAATCAGACAATTATCTGAGATGCTCCTTCTCGGCACAAAGGCTCCTTGGTATTCAGAAATTACATCCGGGAGACAATTCTTAAATCTATTAAGAATCATACCGGCTGCCAATTTCTATATCATTTGACCGAGACATATTGGCCTGAATTTAGAACACTCTTTTGCATTTTGAATCTTCGGAATTAGAACAACCCTGTTTCCTTCCATTGCTCCGGCATTTCCCCTGTTTTGAAAAATTCTTCAATAGCATTTCAAGTAGTTCCTTCCACAATATTCCAATAATTCTTGAAGAAATATGCATTAGCACTATCTGCTCCAGGTGATTTATTGTTTCCCATATTATTAAGAGCTGCTTTCAACTCTTCATTAGTGAAATCGGATTCCAGGATTTTACTGACCTCATTTTGAATACAATCAAAGCTTTTGAAACTAGGCCAATTCCTCAATTCACAGATTCGTTTGCCCCACTTACTAATTAGGGTAGTGGGGTGAATGATATTTCCATGCATAAGGTGGGGAATGAGAAGTGTTTAGGTATGCTTGTGGATTGTTTTGTATGTGGATGAATGTGAAATTCAGAATAAATAAATTCTTAGTTTTCTGGGCCTTCCATTTTGAATAAACAAGGCTCTAGTAGATTGCAGGATTTATAAAGGTGGTTCCTAATCCTAGTCAATTTGATGAGATTATGAAGAAAAAGAAGTTAGAAGGAGGAGATAAATTAGCAGGAGGGGATTCTAACACTTTTATAAATTAATGTCATCCATTTTGCTTTGGAATTATAGGGGAGCCAATAAGAAAGAGGCTTCCAATTATTTGAGGGAAGTTATAAAAGTTAACAACCCAGTTTATTTCTTTTTAATGGAGATAAAATTAGATATTATTAATAGGGATAATGTAAACAAGATTATTGGTGATGGTTTGGAATTTTACCACTTCTTGATTGTAGGTATGTCTGGAGTGATATTATTGATTTGGAGGAATCAATATTCCTCATTCGCATTACTGGATTCATCCAACCAATGTGTCACAGGTTGGTTGAAGACACCTAATTCTGGTGAATGGGTTCTTTTTATTATGTATTGTAAAAAGGATTCCAATGCTAGGAGATTATTCTAAGAAAGCATTGAATCTTATTTGTCTAATGACCATCCAATTGCAGTGGGGGGGAGATGTTAATTGCATCATTTCTGGGTGGGATAAAAGAAATGGGCAAAAATTTGTATCATTGTATCGTCCTTAGGAAATGAAAATACTTATGGCAAATAATGATTTGCGTGATATTGGGTGTGTAGGACCTCAATTCACTTGATATAATAATAACGAAGGTAGTGCAAGGATTTGGGAAAAAGTTGGATAGATGTTTGATGAATTTTGAACCACTTAAAAATTTTCATTAGCCATTATATGAGATCTTCCTAGAGTTGTATTATATCATTGTCTGATCCTTCTAAGTATTTCAAGTTATCCTTATTCACTTAATAAGATGATGAGATTTAAAGACATTTGGGCATCTTATCTAGCATCTTGGAATGTGTTTATCAGAAGTTGGTGTAATGTATGTTTAGGTAATGTAGCAGAAATTCTCGAAAGGAAAATAAGCAGATTGCCTAGAGCTCTTTTTTATTGGAGTAAGAACTAGCTTAATGAACTAATGAATTTAAAAGATGATCTTAAATCTCAAAATTCATTATTAATGGATGAAGTATGCTTGAAGTTGGGTCTGAGTCCAAACAAATTACAAGAATTTAGATGGAATGTTCATGAATTGAACATTATGCTTGCTAGGCCGGCAACCTGGTGAAAGCAAAGATCGAATGTGAGATGGATTGGAGATGGGGATGAGTGTACCAAATTTTTTAATGCTTATGCTTCAGCTAGTACGAATGTCAATTGAATATGTCATATTAAGAATAATGATGGGGAGGCAGTGGATGATGAATCTACTATTAAAGATACTAAATTTCAATTATTTCAAAAGAAGTGGAGTAAAAAAAGTTGCAAGTTAAATGGATGGCTGGATTTTCTTATGGATAAACAAGTGGATTAAAATCTTCATGCTATGCTGGATGAATATTTTAGGATGGATGAAATATGGGAAGAGGTTGGGAGTTTGGGAAGTTTCAAATCTCCTAAATCTTATTGGAACTTGTGAAAGTAGATACTTGGAAAGTACATCATTATTTCTTTAAAATAGAATAGATGCCCCATGGTTGGAAAGATATGTTGGTGGTTCTCATTCCCAAAGTTCAAAATGAAATGGAGCTTTTTAAATTAAGTCAAAATATTCTTTTTTTTTTATTATTATTTATAAAGTGGTAGCTAGGGGTGTCAACTTTTGACCCGACCCGGACCCGACCCGGAAAATCCGGGTTGAACCCGACCCGTTTGATAAACGGGTCGGGTTCGGGTTCGTAAATTTGGCCCGTTTGATTAAACGGGTCGGGTCGGGTTGACCCGCCGGGTTGCCGGGTCAACCCGACAACCCGTTTAATTTAAAAAAAATAGAAATTTCCCGCCCGGCTGACCGCTGCCCCAGCCCGAGCTGCCCGCTGCCTGCCTGCCCAGCCCGAGCTGGACCCGAACCCGACGGGTTGACCCGAATTGACACCCCTAGTGGTAGCTAAGTTGATTCTAAAAAAGCAATATATATATATATATATATATTTCATCCATTCCCGAGGAGTAGGTAGCTTTTGGGCCTGGAAGATCAATATATGAGCATTATCTGCTTACTCATGAAGTTTTTAGCAAATTTAGAATATTTAAAGCTAAATTTGGTCTGCTGGCATTAAAACCAGGCATCAAGCAAGTATATGATAGAATGGTATGGCTGCATTGTCTCAATAAATCAAAGATTTTCATTTCTTGTGAGTAGAAGTGAATTTGAGTGGATTCAAGCAAAGAAAGGTTTATGACATTGTTTTCCTCTATCACTTTTTTGTTTATCATGTCCTCGTATCTGCTTCTAAAGATATTCATCAAAGATGAACTATTTTGGGTATCATGATATCACTAAAGATGGAAAAGATATCTCATATTTTTTATGCAGATAACATATTGATGTTCTAAGGAAATATTAAATCTTCTCAGAGAATTAAGAAGATAATTTTTTAGTATTACCTCTGGATTGGACAAAAAATTAACAAATCCAAATCATCTATGATTTGTGGGAAAGTTGTATCTAAGAGAAGGAACAAAAAGCTTGCATGTGTTTTGAATTATAACTTTTTAAAAGAGATTAATTATTTGGTGGTGAAGATTGTGTTGAAAAGGTTGGAAGTTGTTGACTTCCAAATCAATATTGATTATGTTGTAGATAGATTGAATGCTTGGGAAAATTGTTTCATATATATTGTAGGAAGAATTTATCTCCTAAAATCTTCTTTATTGACTCATCCTTCTTATCTTTTTATTCATTTGTTGATTCCTAGATGCGTTCTTTATGATCTTAACCAATAACATAGGAAATTTGAATGTCATAAAGATAAATGGTGACTAGGAATTATTATGTATCTTGGGATGATTTATATCTTCATAATAAGAATGGTGGAATGGATCTATACTCAGCTAATCTAGGCAGAGCCTTTGAGGGTTCAATTGGCTTGGAATTTCATTCAAAAATTGGACTCCTTATTTAATAGGAGTATAATAGTTAAATATGGTATAAATGCTTGGAATGGGGAGGTGAAGAGAAGATCTTCAACAACATCAAAAATTTTGGTTGATGGATTTAATTTCCTCAATATATTGATTAGATAAGAGACTATCCATGGAGAAATTGTAAGAATTATAGAAGACACTTGGATTCCTTACAGGAATTTAAAAAAATGGACAACTGTTTGTGATTTCAATAAATTACCTAGCATGAAAGTGGTTCAAATATTGAATGGATTTTATAAATGGGATGTTTCTGAGATTTAGAACCTTTTTGGGATAATTTGGCTAAGCTTATTCTTCAAACTCCAATATATGATAATCAGATAGAGGATCAACTAGAATTATTGTTGGGAAAGTCTGGCAAATTTGTAGCATTAATGGATTTTGTGAAGTCTACTAATGTTGGAGTGGGGGATTCTTTGAGCGTGAAATGGATGAAGTATTTAAAACTGACACCGAGGGAATTTGTTTTTTTGTGGAGGGTTATTAAAAATGCTTTCCCAACCAATGAGAGGTTGAACCAAACAAGGTTATAAGCCATTAACTTATGCTCTAAAGGATATCGATAAATTGAAAATGTTTGACATATTGTAGTTTGTTACCAAATTATGCATGAAGTTCTTATAAAAATTGGTGAATGGAGAATTATTTTGTGAAAGTATTAGAATGTTTCAAAGATCTAAAATAGAATTCTAAGAAAAAAATTGTCTATTGTTAGAACATATTGCATTATAGATTTCCTTGCTTGTAAAGGAATGAATGATGTGAAGCATGGAAATTCAATTGAACCTCTAGTGTGGAGTGTTATTAAGGTTCTTACTTCATCAAGGAAAACTCACTTAAATCTTATTTGGGAAAACTAGGATGCTAACCTACATAGGCAGCAATTTTATTCTTGGCATCTCCTTTCTCTCGAATGGATTAAAACTAATATTTCTGTAGCTCTCTACAAATCAAATCAGGATAGTATTGGAATCATTATAAGGGACCATAGATGAAGACTCAAAAGGATTTTGGAAAGAAATTGTTTCTTTGGAACATTGCTTAACTCAAAAGGATTTTGGAAAGAAATTGTTTCTTTGGAACATTGCTTAAGTCGAGCAAATGGCAATTTTACCTATAAAAGAAATTATTCAAAATTGGATGTTTGAATTGAAAGGAATTATGATTGACGGAGTCCGTCAAAGTGAATGTTATCAGAATGCTATAGTCAACAATGAATTCTCTCAAGCTACAGAATATGGTGCTATTACAGGATGACATTTCCTTCTTAAAGGATTTCAATCAAGTTCATTTTTCTTTATGTTCGTAGAGATTGTTATAAGTTGGCATATTTTTGGGCTTCATATGCCATCTTGGGTGATTTCCTTTGGGATGATGTAATAGATCAATCCTTTCCAACAACATTTTTTGAGTTGTTTAGGAAGGATTCTGATAGAATAGTTATCACATAGGTTTTTAGTAAACTTTGTTTTTTATTTTAACAATGCTATCTGCATTTCCTAAAAAAAAAAGTTAAATTAAACTCAAAAAGCCTTATTTTAATTAAGTATTTATTTAGGTTTAATAGAACTTATTCAATTTTATTTATTTTATTGGATTGAATTAAATATGATTTATTATTTGAATTTGTTTAATTTAAATCATTAATTTTTTTTATTATTCCGTAATTTTAGTTTTGTCTAATTATTTAAGAATTTAATGTTTTTATTTAATTTAGAATAATTTATTTTATTTACTAAAATTAAATTATTTAATTTTTATTAAAAATTTTATTTTTTATTTATTTAAATTTATTTAACATTTTTAAATTTTCTTTTTTAAAACTAATTTATTTAATCAAATTAAATTAAATGTTTAAATAATTTATGAATAACCATTATATTTTTTTAAATTTTGTTGAGTTTCTAATTTGTTTTTTTTTTAGTTTATTTACTTTTGAAAATATTTGATAAATCATTTAAAAACCTTAATGGTGGGTTTTACAAAAGTTTTACTTTTAAATTTACATGGAATTTTAATTATTTAATATTTAATAAATTCTAATTACTATTTATAGTTCAATGCAATGGAGTTCTTATTATTAAGATTTATGTTTTTTTTTTAATGATTTTACAAATTTAGCCTTTATTATTTAATTATTTACTTAGGATCTTAGGATATTTTGTATTTTTGTAATAAATGAACTTCACTCATCGTGCAATCATTAACTTTTTTTTTCCCATAAAAAAGATATTTCGCCATTAAAGCTAAAAGAGGGTATTGTTCTTGGTTTTGTAAGCATGACTAAACAAGGAGAATCCTCTAGGATCACTGGGATGTTATTCTTTCTGTTGGACTATTTTTAGAAGTTTGGCATCCCCCTCCACCCGAGTGGTATAAAATAAATGTTGATGCTTCACTATAGGGTAATAATGAGGCAGGTATTGGTGGCATTATTCAAGATTGTAAAGGAAGGTTTTTTATAGCATATGGTTTTGATAAAATTCATTGGGGCATTGCTCAATTGGAGCTAGTGGCTTTTAAATCCTTGAATGAAGTGTTACAAGAATGGACACAAGATGGCAAAGGTATTATTATTGAGGGTAATAATAAAAATGTGATCCAATTTCTTCATATGTTGTACAGCAAATCGAAGAAATCAATGGGGAGCATTGAAGATGAAGATCTTTTGTTTTTTAGTAATTGCAATAATGTTCTTTTTCATTTTGTTGGTCACGATTGTAATAAGTTATCGGATTATTGTCCTAACTTAGCTTTCTCGTATGATTTTACTTGGGATTTGTTATGTGAGAGTAAACTTCCTTCTTCTTTTGTTCATTTAGTGAAGGAAGAAAGTGATAGGGTGGTTTACTCTCAATAGTTTGTATCTAGGCTTTTTGGTTCTTTTTTATTATTAATGTATTTTACATTCTTCAAAAAAATAAAGCAAAAAGAGGGGAACAAAAAAGTACAAACAAGAAAAAGAAAACAATAATACCTCCCCAATAAAAAAGAGCAGGAAAACACAAATAACTAAAGAAAAAAACAACCAACAAAAGAAAAGAGCGAATAAAAAAACCCCACTTTTGAAAATGAGAGATCTCCCCAAAATAGAATGATCTCAATAATAATCATTTTGGGGGCCCAAATCCACTCTCAAGATCTCTTTAGTTTCTTTTTTCCTATATCGAGGGGCAGTAGTGATAGGCCCCAGCAGTTTTAATTCTTTTTGAAGGACTATAGGTCTTTGCTTGAGGAGGTTTAGACTATTGTTGGAGATATCCAACTACTAAGGTTTTTGAATCAGCTCTGGGATGGAATCAGTTGAGGATGGAAAGGGATGTCTCATTTACTTTCCTTTAGAAGGGTGGGCGGGAAGATCACCTTTCTGCTTATGCATTCTCTTTCTTGTGATGAAATTCCAAGTTCCGAAATAATCAAAAGTTTTGGAAGATGAAGAATCAAATTGCTTAATACGCATTGGAATAGTTGGATTCTCTATAGTTGAAGGTTGAATAGTGTTGTCAACAGACTGCCGCTTGTTCTTGCAAGGGCAAGATTTTACTTTATGGCCAATAATTCCACAATGAAAACAAAGATGTGAAATCCCCTCATACTCAACTCTTTGAAAAATCCTTCCATTTATGCCTTTAATCCAAAAGCCTTGGTAGAGTTTCTGAGTTAGATCAATGCGAATGCACACTCTAGCAAAAGAACTTTGACCCCAAGAGGTTGAATGTTCATCCATCCAAAGAGGTTTTCCAATCGTAGCAACCATACGGGTAATATTGGAAGGATCCCAATACATCAAGGAAAGCTGAGGAAGCTAGACCCAAATTTGTAATGCAAACCCCTTCATGTCCTCAAGATAAAAGGAAGATGACCACCGATCAAGACCAATAATGCTTTAGACTAGAATCCATGGACCACCCCTAAGGATGACATCAAGAGCTTGAGGGCTTTGAAAAATACAAAAAAAAAAGGAGCAATGTTGATCAATTGAAACTCCCCAACATGAGACCATTGCCTTGATAGTTCACATTTGAACCAAGAAAAAGAGATCCGCTTGCCTAGAAGTTTCCCAACTTGGGCACATTCCAATTTAGCTATATTTTCTTGAACCTTGTCCAAGTTAAGGATCAAAGAAATACCATCCTCATCAAGCACCTCTTGTTTGATAATATTATCTAATGGAGTATAAGAGAACTTGCTCCAAGCAAAATGACCTAGGTTACGGTCACCAAACACCCTAGACTATTTTAAGAAATCCTATTTATGAGAATGGCGCTGAGATTTTGCACCAATTGCTCCCAAGGAAAGCGTAGGGAGCTGTGAAGCATTAAGACAAATAGTTGGAGCGCAATTTTTTGGAACTAGAAGATCTTGAGCTGCAGTAATGGGGTGGTTAACCCTATTGGAATCTAATCTACAATCCAAACTTTTCACACACTATAAATTAGCATCAAAATTATATTCTGGCACATCAAGATCATCATACCATCCATACATGGATTATTCCGAAAACCCACCAAATGATAGCAATCGGACAAAGGCTCACGAATAAAAGAAATGTCCTGAGCAGACTCCAATGACGGCTCAATGCAATCCTTACTGCTACACATCAACACATCCACAGTGACAAAGAAAACCTAATCACAACGAACACTGGACATGTCATGATCAGGCTTCAACACAGGTTCGCACATATGAATACCATCTAAGGAAGGTTGTCAAGATCCACAGAAGAAGCATCAGCAGCGAAATGCTCTGAATCAGCTAAAATGGCATCATTAAGAACCTACTCGCAAGCTTCAGAATCCATTACTTCCAATATCTTCCAACAGTTCCCTTTCCTAGTAGCCTTCCTACGATTGTTACTCCCACTAGATTATGCAGAATACCGTCTGCCTCTCCTACCGGCCATCTTCAACCCAAAATAGCGCAATGGTTGCCAATGACCACAACTAAGTCAGTGAACTCCTCGCTCCCATTCCGATTGAATCCTCTTGTGTGCTTGTTGATCTATCGCAATTATCAACTTAGCACAATGATGACTTGATATGACAATTTAAAAAGGTTTGAAGTCATTTGGACTTATAGTTTAAATTTAATTATATTATTTATTTATTATATTTTCTTTAGTTTTTAAATATTTTTATTTATCATATTACATGATGCTTTTCTTATTTTTCCTTGATAGATTTAATAAATTTTTGAACAATGAAATTTAGTTGGTATTTTTTTCTATTTAATTATTTTTAATCAATTATTTAATTTCTTTTAGGAAAGTCACACAGGGGCTTACGCTTTGATTAAAATAAAGATTACAAGGTCCTTTAAGGGACCTCGAGTTTACCACTGCTAAAAAAAGTTATAAGACGCATTGATTAAAATAAGGATTACAAGGTCCTTTAAAGGGACCTCGAGTTTACCACTGCTAAAAAAAGTTATAAGAAAATTAAAAGAAAAACTTACGAGCTTAAGTTCCCTCCCAAAAAAATTTACAAAATAACCTTGGTACATTCTACGAGGGTGATAAGCAGCTAACACCTAAAAATAGAGGAGATCCTCTGATAAACTGTAAGCATAATCTTTCCTCCAAAAAAATTAGTAACCTACAAAAAAATACCAGAAGAAATGTGCAAAATAACAAGAGCAGCACAAGAGAAATTGCAAAACGAAACATAAGATATGCAAAGATAAATGGGATCCCTAGAATTTATGATAGTGATCTCATTAATAATATAATACAGAATACCATAGACACAACCATCATTGAAAAAGAAGAAGACATAGATAAATAACAACCAAGGGGGACTGATATGGATACAACTAGCACCAGCATAAAATGAAGCTATAGGTAATATTAAGAAGCAACCCCATATTCATAATGAAATGGAAGCCACCGGAAATAACAAAATTCTCAGGTAGAACCTCCAGAAAAATAGCAGAAAGGCTAGCAAATAGAATCAGACAGTCATGCGAACAAAATAAAAGGAAGACAAACAGAGAGCCATCCAACTGAAAAGTCCTTATAATACCATAATCTAAAAATTGCTACATGGTGAAATTATAATTCTCCATCCGAGAAGATAAATGCAATACATAATCATCATCAAGCAAATGATTAGGATTAACCCAATAACTCATCATCCTGTAACTAGTAAATGAGCTCCTGTCACCACACCGAAAGTAACAGTCCTTGAAATAAAAAAACATTATCGAGCTGAAGAGTGAAAATTCTAATCAAACATGAACCTAAAAGGCCATATGCGGTTCAATTCTCAAACATGTTATAGGGAGGTTTAATCCAATAAATCAACTTTAAAATATCATTGTTAAAATTATCTTTAAGGTAATCCCAAATTCCTTGGAAACATAAGAAAAACCTTTAAATTCTTAGAAATCAGAAGATTGGCATTAAACAATTTAACATCTTTATCTTTTATGTTCCTAAAAATATAATCATGATGAATAACAATACTATTAAAAAGCAAGCTATTCCTAGCGTTCCAGATGTACCAAAGAAAAAGAGACGGGATGATATTGGAGATATGGCCACAAGAGTTAGTGAACCAAAGACTAATAATATCCTTCATAGAGATGTTACCATTATAATGATTAAGCTTAAATGTACCCTCAAAATGAATCCAAATTATAAAAGCAATAGGCCCATATACAAAAACATGATGTAAATTCTCCACATGGTAACAACATTGTCACTTAGAAGGCAAAATAAAACCTCTTTTCATTAAAATATCATCCTTTAACACATACTTGTGCATAATTATCTAAATAAATGTAGCAATAGTGGAAGGGATACTTTTATGTCAAACCGTGGAAATGATTTTTGACTTAGATTGCTTAGTTCCAATAATATTCCATGCATCCATGATTTTGAAAATGCCACTACTAGTCATATTGCACAAAAAAAATCATAAACTTCATTATGTAAGGGAACTTGCAAGATGTGATGAGGGATAATGGATTTGGGAATAACTTGAGCAGGTTTCCTATAAGTCCAACTATTGTTCTCAATAAAGTAGTTAACCATAATAGTAGAACTAGAGATTGAGTGAAGGATATGATCAATAAAAGTTTGACTCAGCCATTGATCCTGCCAAAAGAAAGGGTTAGCACAACCAATACCCCAATTAATGTAAGGCACCGCTTTCCGCTTGACATTACCAAGTTTTTTTCCAAAATCTAGAGTCCCCCTTGTTATTCGTACAAAAGTTATGATATTTGCCAACACAGTATTTAACAGTCATAAACTCGGACCAAATACTAATTCAGCACAAAAATTAAACCATAAATTAAAAGAGTCCGTGGGCTAAATTTTCCATATCCTTGCACCCTAAGGAACCTTCCTCTAACACACCACAAGAATAGCTCCAAGAAGACCAGATGATTTTAAAATTATCACTTTTGCCTTTTAAAAAAATTTATTTATCATTTTATCATATTTACTATAAACTGTTATAGAATGTTGAAAAAATTGAAAGATATAAATCGAAAAGGAGCAAAGAACATTCTTAATCAGCACCAATCTACCACAAGCTAAGGAATTTAAATTCCCAAGAGTTAAGCTTATTATTCACAGCAATAATAAGATCTTCATAGAGGAATGATCTCTTACAACCTTGGAAAAGAGAAACACCTAAGTTTTTTAAGGGGAGAGATCTTTGTAAAAAACTATAAAACTGTTAATAACATTAATGCAATTAGCTAGAATATTTTTAGAGTGGATAAAATAACACTTATTTTTATTAAGATTTAAATCACTCAATAATTCAAAATGGCTCAAAAAATGGATAAGGACACTAACCATAATCTCATAACCCTTAGATAAAATGGTAACATCATCCGCAAAGCATAAATGGCAGATAGGCATGCCATTAAGGGATCTATTACAAATATTAGGTTGTCTACATAGAGGAGGGTAAGACCTCTTGAAATTTACTCAGCCGTTATGAAGAACAAAGAAGGGGAGATGAGGTCCCCTTATCTAATGCAATGAGACGATTTAAGGAAGCCATTGGTTTTACTAATAACTATAATAGAAAAGTAGGAACTTTCAATATAGTGTTGAATCAAAGAAATAAATTTTGAGTTAAAAACAAGTAACATTAAAACATGAAATAATTTTTTTTTAATTTATGTTATCATAAGCTTTAACAATATCTAGCTTTAAGATAAGATTCCCACCTCTCACTTTGAGGTCTAAATCATAAACAGGTTCTTGAGCCAAAAGAATACTATCAAAAATAGCTCTACCTTTGACAATACCCATTTGAAAAGATAGGATCATTTTAGAAAGAACAAGAGACAATCATTCCATAAAGATTTTTAAAATCATTTTGCTAAAGGAGCAACACAGACTAATAGGATGGAAGTTAACCCACTTATTAGCAACCACCTTTTTGGGAATAAGCATAATAAAAGCACAAGAGAAAAACTTAGGAATAGAATTACAATTATAAAAATTCAAAATAGCAGCAAATAAATCATCAAAAATAAAATTCCAAACTTTTTGAAAAAAATATATAGTAAAATCGTTAGTCTCAGCCACAAAGTAAGCATTCGAAGAAAAAACAATCTTTTTTACTTCCTGCAATGAATGAAATAGAGTAAGAGTGTTATTATCCACCTCATTGATAATGTAAGGAATAGGCTCAGGGTGGTCAAAAGGAAGAGGTTCAAAATTTTATTGAATCTATTAGTAAAGTGCTCAACAATAGACTTAGCAATGTCTTCCTCATCCTCAATTGAGTACCCATCATGAAGATCAATTTTGTTAATAAAACTTTTTGCTTTGTTTTTCTCACCAAAGAATGAAATAGTATTATTATCCCCTACAATAAGATGTTTCAAAGAAGATTTTTATTTCCAGTAAACCTGCTTTTCCTCTTGCATTTTGAGCATGGAATTCTTAGCCTTTTTCAAATTATTATAATTGATATTAGAAGGATTCATTTGACAAATACTCTCACAAAAAATGACATTCTCCTCAGCAGCAAAAATATTAGAAAAAAGATTTTTAAAAACATTTGTATTCCACCAACTAATTTTATATTTTAGTCTTTTGAGCATGAGCCACAATCTTGCCATACCAACGACATTATTATCAGGATGTAGAGGAGCCTCCCAATTCTTTTTAACCAAATCTTTGAAAGAGTTATCGAGCAACCACATTTTTTGAAATCTAAAAGTTGGAATAGTGCTATGATGCCTATAATTAATGCCATCAAGCATAGGAGAATGATCAGAGCAAGTTTTGCTTAAATGATCAATAAATGTGTAGATACTATATTTTATGCATAAATTATTAAAAAGCCCATAATCTAACTGTTGTCACAGATTTGCATGATTCCAAGTAAAAGGAGTACCATTGAAGCCAGTATCAACCAAATTACAGTCCATCATTATGCCATTAAAATCCTCCATAGATTGGTAAATTTGATTAGTGCCACCAAGCCATTAAGAAGGGTTAGAAATAGTATTAAAGTGACCACCAACTAACCAAGGGGAGTTAATTAAACTACTAAAGGTAGTAAGCTGATTCCATAAAACCATTCTAATAAAATGGGGAGAAAAACCATAAACAAAAGAAGCATAAAACTTAAACTGCATAAAATTGACTTTAAAGGCAAAACTTAAGAGAAATCACCAATGACATAAAAAAATATCAGTTCCTTCCAAAAAATCTAGATTTTTTTAGAAACGTTCGCTATACTGTGACTAAAACCAAGGACTCTAGTCATTTTGCCCAGCTTAGTAACAAAAATGAGAGATTCAGGTAGGTAAGGAAAAGAACATTATGACTACAGCACAAATTTTTAACCCTAATTCTCAAAGAGGGACAACATGTACCCCTAATATTCCAAATAATCACTTTAATCATTTGATTGCAGTTTAATGGAAGTTTGATAATGGGTATTTCTAGGAGATTGCACATTTAGGTTATTCATTTTCTTATTTTTCTTGCTGTTGAGTGAAATCATGTTTATCATTAGCAAAATCTTTAGAAACATTAGTAATATCATTTGCATCATGATTAATATTAGAAGAAACATTAATACTTATACCGTTAGCATCCTTTTGGCCCGTAGCTCTCTCGTCTAAACCATTTCCATTATTATGGTGAAAGATGCTATTGGCCTCATTACTAGCATGATCGGCCAACTCCACCTCCATAAATTCTACTTCTTCTAAACTCCCTTCTGAAATATTATCCTGGTCGTTGATCAAAGTATAATAAGAATTTATATTAGCACAAATATAATTAATTCCATAATAGTCCAAATCAAAAATATTTTTTGTTAGTATCACATGGCACATAAGAAGTAGTTTACATGGAATTTTGTCTAAAAGTAATTGCCACCATTTGCTCATCCGCATTTTGAACTATATTTATAACATGAAAAATAGATTCAAGTAAAAATTGAGGAGGATCATTAGATCCACCTACTTCCCTTGATATTTTATTCACGATATTCTTACTATCCTGTCTAGCATAGTTGATCTCTATAAGAAACACAGCATCCTCATTCCCTGAAATCTGAGGATGATTAACATGGTTGACCTGGGAATGTTTTTCCCTCGTTAATGGTTCCTATATTGGGTTAATGGTCTCATGAGATATCTGATCAACTAAAGCATTTTTATCCTTAGAAACTTTACCCGTATGCTTATTATCATGAGAGTGAGGGTGTAAAATAAAGCATTCTAAATTATAGTGGCCATGCATCTTACAGTAACTATATAAAATAGGAAAATTAATAAATTCAACTTTTTTTTTGAAACCCATTAACCTCCGACCCAATCTAGAATTCATTAGTATGTTTCTTAGAGATAACTATTTAAACCAATACATGAGGCACGGATGGATGAGATACTGACGCGGTCGTTTGGTCCATCTGTAAAGGTCTACAAAAAAAGGAAGCTAACACAAAAATAATTTGAGAAAAAAATGGAGCCTTAGGTTAGGAAAAGAAGTCCAAATAGGAGCTATAGGTGATTCCTTTCTCACATCAAAATCAGGAGTCCACTTAAGAAGAAACATTTGACAACCAAGAGTAAAATATGTTCTTCTAGAAAAAATACAAATTTAGTGTAAATCGTCATAGAGTTGTATCGCAATATAGTATTGATCCAACAATCCAATAGAAAAACTTCCAAAAAGTTTTAGCTTTAGAACGAACTTCTGAATCACATCAAGATTAGGTTGACAAAAAAAGAATTTACCAACCAAAGTAAATGAAAAGGGCACAGCTAAATGAGAAATAACTTTATGGTCAAACAACAAAGCTGACATGCCTTTAAAGGAAGTGTGAACCAAATCCAACTTTGCCGTTGTATAAGAAAAATGATCGGTAAGAACATTTTTAAAAGATAGAGATTTATTAGGGCCCGTCAAAGAGAATGATGGTTTCAATGATGATGGGGTCATCATCATCAAAAGCTCACAAAAAAGGCAATAAAATAATACCACATAATTAAAGAAATGATTAGATAAAGACAAAATCCAACAAAAAACAACATAAAAAAAGATCCACAATAGCTGAAATGAGGCTGTAATAGGGAAACCCTAGAATCATCGGAGTATCCCCAAAGCAGTGAAACACTGAGAAGCATTCTCGTAGGTAAATTATATGCTTAAATTTAGGGGTTGTAATTGATAGACAAAATGAGCTCAATTTTGTTTAAAATTTAAACTATGAGACAAGGATAGCCTGAGAGCCTAAGGTTTAATTAAACTTGAACAAATTAAGTATCAAATACAACTATACTTTTTTAAAAATTTAGTTAGGGCTACCTAAAACTATTATTGGAACAAAATCAATGGCTAACTAACCCTTGAATGATTATCTATGAATCCATAAGCAAAAATTAAAAAATTTCCTATGTATTCTATAGAAAAGGTTAATATGTCACTGTTTCAATTTGTGTTTTTTTAATTAAATCTTCATAGCTAGCATTATACCACCTTAAAAGATAGACTAATGCTTTACTCTAAATTTAAAAATAGAAATTATAGTTGTTTTCATTATCAAATTATGCATAGGAAATGTTAAATTCAACTCAAAAGATAAAATACAGAGAAGGGATGAGACCTCCGTCTCGTCTGTCAGTGATTGAAGGCAAGGGGAAGAAGGTGATTATGGAAGATGAATCAAATTTGAGACGTGATGATCGTGCGCGGTCAGATATTTTGAATCTTGATTTTAATAAATCTGGAACTGATTCGTCGAAGGATGGTGATTCTGTAAATATTTATGGTTCAAAAGAGGATCGGGATTCTTGCAAGTTTCAAGAAAGTGTGAATGATCTTGATCTTGGTAATAATCATGGTGTGGATCTGGAAGTTGAAGGATTGGTGACGGATAATGCAAAATCAGAAGGATGGAATGAGGTGGGTAATGCGTGGACCAAGCCGAAGCACATCAAGATTGAGTGGAACCGAGAAAAAGTAGAACTAATGGATGATGGGGTTGCTATTTTGCTGAATTCAGAGATGGAGGAGAAAAATAAACATGTATTGAGACATTCTGTGGTGATCAAAGTTCTGGGTAGCAATGTGCCATTCCCAATGTGTAGCTTGGAGCTGAGGAGACAATGGAGCAAGTATAGAGGCTTTCATCTAACCTCAATTGGAATGGATTGGATCCTTTGTTCTTTCAAGACGGAAGAGGTTGTGGAGGAAGTACTTAATGGTGGGCCATGGTTTATCGGAGGATACATTGTTGGTATGGATCGGTGGACTGCTGAGTTTGATCCTTACTCTTTCAAGGGGATCACCGCTCCTATATGGATACGATTCCCCTATTTGCCACTGTATTGCTGGGATGAAGAAAACTTAACAAGAATTGCGTCTCGGTTTGGGACGCCGATGTACATTGATGGTAATACATTCCGGTGGGGGAAGAGGGAGTTTGCTCGGGTATGTGTTAAAATTGATCTGGAGAAGAAATTACCAAATGGAGTATGGTTGGAAGGCTCAGTGGACAGGTTTTTTCAGCGGGTGGAATATGAGAAGGTGGATTTGCTTTGTTATCATTGTGGTCGTGTGGGTCAAAATAAAGATGAATGCCCTGATGAGGTTACTCAAGGGATTACAGATCAGACCTCTTCTAAAATGGTTGCATATAAGCCCGGGAAGACCATCCCTGAAGCCAATTATGGAATGATCAAATCAGAATACGGCCCATGGATGCATGTTCATTTCAAAAATAACCGCTTTGTCAAGGCATGGGGAAATGGGAGAAAATTGAATGAGAGAAAGATAAATAAGATGGGTAACGTGATGTCCAAACCTGTACAGAAAGCTGATCATATTGAGCTGAAGAAGGGAGATAATGTCAGTAATTTGAACGCTAGGTATGATAAATTGCCTGTTCAGAATAAGGAGGATGGTGGACGGCAGAATTCTGGTAAAAATTCTCATCCTATTGAGGTTAGTAACAGGTTTGATATTCTGATGGTTGATTCGGGCAATGAGCCCGTGAAGAATTATGAAGAGGGTGATAATGTTGAGGCATTGGAAAGACAGGGCACTGAGGAGATTAATGAAGGTGGAAACAATGCAGTTAAATTTGATGATATAGGTATGAAGAGTTCTGATGTGATAATTCAGAATGGGAGAAGTAAGGTTAAACTAGTCAAGGAGATCAGATCTTTGGGACCTATTGAAAAAGATCAGAAAAAGAAGAGAAGGGATGGAAGAGTGAATTCCATGAGTGGGGAGGGTCCCCCAATTAAATCTTAATGTCTACTCTTCTTTTTTGGAATTGCAGGGGGGCTAGGAAGAGGGAGGCCGCCTTGTATCTGAAGGAGGTGGTTAGAGAACAGGATGTTTGTTTTGTTGGTCTTTTGGAGACTAAGATGACTCATATTGGTAGGAAGGAGATTGATTATCTCATTGGGAATAATTGGGATTTTTTTCATGTCCCAGTTGTTGGCCTGTCTGGTGGTATGGTGGTGTTATGGGATAAGAGAATTGTCTCTTTTGTGGTCAAGAATACTTCTTCACAAGTAATATTGGAGGATCTGTTGATCCCTAGTATGGGCATGTGGAAGATTGCAACGGTTTATGGGAGTCGTTGTTGTAATGAAAGAGAGGAACTTTGGAGACAGCTTGAAGATGGTTTGAAGGAACCTATTCCCGCTATCATTGGTGGGGATTTTAATTGTATTCTGAGCAAGGAGGAAAAGAGAGGATGTAAGAGATTTCTTTTTTCCAAAGGGCCAAGGGAGATGAAGCAATTTATGTCAAAGTCAGATTTTCATGATGTTAGGAGCATTGGTCCAAAGTACACTTGGTGTAATAACAAAGAAGGAACCTCTCAGATTTGGGAAAGATTGGATAGGTGTTTGCTGAACTCTATTGCTCTTCAGAGAATCCCGACCGCTATGACTAGACATTTAGCAAGGGTGGCATCGGATCATAGTCCGATTGCCATTAAATTGGATGGGAAGATTCAAGTCAAGGGAATAATATCAAATTTGAAGATACTTGGAGGTCTTATCCAGTGACTAGAAGCATTGTTTTTCATTCTTGGAAGAAGAATGATTTTGGTGATCATAGTGAAGTCCTTCAAAAGAAGAATAGTAGAACAATGAAGGCATTGTTCTTTTGGAGCAAAAGCAAATGTAAAAATCTGAAGACTCTCAAGGAGGATTTGAAAAAGGAAATCATTGAACTCCAAAATAAAGAGGCTGATGGAAGTAACTGGACTAATGAGGATTTCATTTTGCTTAGAAATAAAGTACATGAACTGAATGTAACTTTGAATCGGTTGGATGCATGGTGGAATCAAAGGGCAAAGGCTAGATGGCATGAAGAAGGGGACAACAATTCGAAGATGTTCCACAACTTTGCTTCGGCTAGAAGGAATGGGAATAGAGTGGTTCAAATTAGAGATGTGAATAATATAGTTCATGTTGAAGAGGATGAAATAGAGAAGGTATTCACTCATTTCTTTGAAGCTAAATGGAGGAGCAGAAACTGTGATTTAAATGGCTGGCCCAATGATTGGAAAAGCAGAAATTAAGCCAAAGAGTTGTTGATGAATTGTGCTCGGAGTTTACAGTGGCTGAGCTGCAGACTTCAGTTTTTCAGCAGGGCAACAATAGAGCTCCAGGTACGGATGGAGTGACTTCTTCTTTCTATAAATGCTATTGGGATATTGTATGGAGAACGTTATGGGCAGCTATTAGGATCTTCCTTAATTCTGGCCGTATGAATAAGTCTTGGAAAGACACTCTTATTGTCTTGATTGCCAAAATCAAATGCCCGTTAACTCCATCTAATTACAGGCCGATTAGTTTATGTCAGATTAACTACAAAATTGTAGCCACTATGTTGGTTAATAGATTGAAGAAATGCATTTGTAATTTGATCACTGAAGAGCAAATGGCCTTTATGCCGGGTAGATCTATCTCTGAACATTGCTTGTTAGCACAAGAAATTGTTCATAAGTTTAAGTTCTCCAAGAACAAGAAGGGATTGATGGCATTGAAGCTTGACATGGAACAAGCCTACGATAGTATGGGGTGGCCAGTACTTGATCAGATCCTTAAATGGTATGGGTTTCCTTATATGTTCTCTAAACTTCTCATGGATTGTGTTGTAGGTGTGAGATTTTCTATCATGATTAATGGAAGGAACTCTGAGTGGATTGATGCTCATAGTGGCTTTCGGCAAGGATGCCCACTATCTCCTTATCTTTTCATCATGTGCTTCCAGTTGTTGTCTAATTCTATTGAGCAGAAGGGGCAGGATCTTGGTATTAGGGTCTCTCCTCGAGGTCCTAGGATTACTCATCTCTTGTATGCAGATGATGTACTCCTTTTCTCCCATGTGTCCATTTCTTTAGCCAAATCATTGAAGAAGATAGTCGAAGATTTTTGTAATTGGACGGGCCAAAGGATTAATGTCATTAAATCTCAGATCTTATTTGGGAAGTCAGCTGGAAACACAATTAAGAAGAAGGTGACCAGATTTCTTGGCTACAAGAATGTGAAGGAGATGAGCTACCTTGGGATCAAATTGTCCTTAAGAAGATTGAAGTTGGCAGATTTCCAATACCTACTTAGTAATGTGATGGATAAGCTCAATGCTTGGGGCAAGAAGACTTTATCTTTGGGAGGTAAGATTACTCTTATCTCTAGCTCCTTGTTGACTATGCCAAATTTTCTAGTAACCCACTCGTTAATTCCTAAGAAGTTGTTGTATGAGGTGGAGAAACTTTGTAGAAAGTTTCTTTGGCAAAAATCGGGTGGAGAGCATAGTTTACACCGTGGCTTGGGAAGAATTGTGTAAACCAAGAAGTTTGGGAGGTTTGGGTCTTCAATCTCCTTTGCTACGTGTTAACTCTTTGAGATCCAAGTTAGCATGGGATTTCTATCAAAAAAGTGAATCTCTTTGTTTCAAAGTTATCAAGCATAAATATGGAGAGGTCTTGAGGAGTGGAACACAGAAGAGAAATGCACGTCAAATGCTTGGAAAATCCTTTCTGATGGGGGAGGACAGCTGCAGAATATTACCAGATGGGTTGTGGGTAATGGTAATAATATAAATGTCCTTAATGATATTTGGGTGTTGGACATGAGCATTAACAAATGGCCGACTTAGGTAGATTGTGTTGCTTTGGAAGGGATGTGTGTAAGCCAATTGTTATCTGGTGAGGGGCAATGGAACTATTCGTTGCTTAAAGAAGTTTTCCATTCAGATTTTGTTATGTTGATTAGGAATGTTCAGATCATACCTAGGATGGAGGATCGGAGAGAATTGCTATGGATGATGTCGGGTAAGTCCATTTATGTTATGTCTTTTGAATATACCCTGAAGTGTAAATACAATTTTGATTATGAGGACTACTTCACATGGTTGTTTAAGCTTAAACTTAACAAGAAAGTCAAAATTTTCTGGTGGAGACTTGGAAAGTCTGCTATTCCCACACAGGTTTTTCTGCATTACCGAAGACTTGGATTGGATAAAAATTGTGTGAGGGGCTGTAATAGTATTGAAAGCTATGAGCACATTATGGTACATTGCAGTTACCTGATTGATGTAATAAAATAAATACAAGGTTGGGGCATTGGTATTCCTATTTTTCAAACTATTAACAGCTGTCTAGAGGAGCTGAGGATATTGTCCAACCATAAGCCTGGTATTGTGAAGATTTACTGCATTGTTGTGTACCTGTCCTGGAGAAATAGAAACCGTGTGAAGCATGGGAAATCTGCTTTACCTTCTTCTGTGACGGCTTCTAATGCCCTGGCGTTGGCTAGTACTAAAAGTAGTCCTTATCTTTCAAACTGGGGAACTAATCTCCTTAGGGAGTCTCATGAGTCTTGGTGCACTCCTCCGAAAGATTGGATGAAAATTAACGTTGATGCTTCCCTGCTTAGATCCAATTGTGCTGGAGTGGGGCGAATTTTTAGAGACCATAAGGGAAGGTTTATTCTTTCTTTTGGGGAGAAGAGGATTCATTGGGACATTTCCAAACTTGAGATGGAGGCTATTCTCTCGGTCAAAGACTATATTAGAAGTTGGATGCTTGAGTACAAAGGGGTGATTATTGAGAGTGATAATCTCAATGTTATTAGATTCATTCAAGTTTCATTCAAGAAGAATAATTAGATTGAGGATAGACGGCCTTTGGAGGAGATTCTCTTTGTCAATGACTTTCATAAAGTGGCTTTTAATCATGTTCATAGAAATTGTAATAAGGTGGCCAACCTTTGTGCTACCATGGCTAGTAGTAGGAGTTTTTTCTTTGATAGCTTTTCTTTTAGTAGCATTCTTTTCAAGTGTAATTAGCTTTACTTTTTCCTCTTAATGCAAGTTTTGCAAGTCTTAAAAAAAAAAAAAAAAAAACAAAAACTCAAAAGATAAAATAAACTATGCACAAATAAAAATAGGTGGATGTCCACTGATTAACTTAAATGTTTCTTTAAGTAAATTCATATATTTGAATATTATACGACCTCATTAGAAAGACTAATACAGGAGTATCAATTTGAAAAGAGATAATATTTATTTTCATGATCAAACACATCATATGAAATGTGAAATTAAACTCAAAATAAAAATTAAACTATGCACACATAAAAATTAGTGGATGTCCATTGATTTACATTAATGTTTCTTTAATTAAATCCATATAGCTGAATATTATATTGCCTCGATCAGTAGACTAACGCTGGACTATCGATTTGAAAAGAGATAATAATTATTTTCATGATTAGACGCAACATAGGAAATGTTAAATTCAACTTGAATGATAGAAGTAACATTAACCAATGATTTTAAAAAAGAAACTAACCAAAGAGCAAGGCTGAGTCTATGTCTAGAGATTTTTCACTTACTTTAGAGGACTAAAGTAGGGTTTATTTTAAATTGGATTCCTAATTATCTATAGAGGAAAGCTTGTATAGTTAATTATATATCAAGACAAGTCTTGAGGAAACTCATGATTAAAGTAGAGAAAAAACTTCTTAATTTAATGAATATTTAATCAAGAAGTTGAGTTTCTTTCATCTACAAAGAAAATGAATAGAAATTTAAAATTGAATTTTTAGTTTTACTATTTAAGAGAAATCTTTAAATTTATATTTATAATTTAGATAACCCTCCCGAGAAGTAAATTTTGAGGGGGTTTATGCAATCCAAACTTATGTTTAGTTGGAGTGCACTATTGTTTGGTTTAAAAAGTGTTGCTCAAGTTTTGAAAAAAATTTTTTTTTTTTGAAAGATTAATTGTTAAAATTTTAGTTTTGAAATCAAACTCTTCATTATGATTGATATACCACCTCAAGAGGTAAACATATCATTCTCTAATGGGTTGAAATTACAAAACTTTAAGTTTATCCTGATTATCATAGACAAACTCAAGGGAAGACAACATATAATCCTGGAGGATCAAAATGATGTTTGATCAAATGTTTGACTACAATAATACAGATATATGATCATTAATTTCATAATCAAAATTTTAATAATATAATGACATATTTTTATAGAGATAGAAGATATTGCTTTTTATTAATCATTTCAAAATGGCAATAATGATTATTAAATTTGATTTTCCCAAAGATAATTAATTAAAGTTTTAATTTTTTTATTTTTGATAAATTAATTTGGGTTTCTTAATCTCCTATGAGCGTAAGCCATTGTAGTTAATTACATCATAGGAAATTAGAAGTCCCTATAAACACACTCAATTAAAATAGTGTTAAAAATTTTATTTAAAATTTCAAAGTTTATTATCAAAGGAGGTAAGGAATAGAATTTTTAATCAAGATCAGATCAAATTTGAACACTTATTTTTAGAATCAAAGAAAGATGGGTAGGATGTATTTTATGATTCTAAATCACTTTGAAAACACCCCAGCCTATCCTAAGTGTTGGGCTTAAATTTTATTTATAAGAGATTTAAGTTAAAAGGGCAATTTTATTAGAAGGTTTGGATTAGATTCTAGAAGGTTGAGGTCTTATAGTGTAAACTTGCCATAGAACCTAATTTTAAATTGGGTCTTAAAAAATTAGTAACCTGAACCTAACTAATATAGTACAGGATCTGAACTTACCACAATCTGGATTGGGGGGCCAACTTACCATCTAAGTGCTTCAAAACCATGAGCTCTGAAGGAAATTTAGACATTACCGATAGTTTTTTCCAGCGATTAATGATAGATTTCTGACAGTTTTGTAAAAAATTTGTGGGTTTTTGGAGTTCAAACATCGTCGGTAAAAAATGCATAGGAAATAATTTTTGGCGGCCTTTTTCCGATGATTTTACTCACCAGCGGCTGAGACTGCCCGTAATTTTTGGCGATCATAATGCTGGTGACCACCAATTAGTTACCGGTTGCGTACTGGCTATCAAAACTGCTTGTAATTACCTAATCTATTATACATTTAATATTTGGATGTTAAAGTAAATATCTCTCTTCTTATATATTCATTTGGATGTTAAAGCAAATATTTCCCTACAAAGTTATAAAATTAATTATTAAAACATATGCAGCCTGAACAAGGGTACGTGCTTTACTTTCAAAACCCCAATAAAGCATTATAGGTCTTACAATAAAGCATTGTAGGTCTCACAACCATCTTATAGAATAAAGTGTTTGGATTCTTGAGGAAACATTAAAACTATTATGATTTGAGTGTTTTAGAGTCATCATGGAGATGGAAAATAAATTCCTATTATTCCTAGGAAATTTCAAAATCAAATTTGATATGATTTGAATATCTAGAAATGCATGCATGCTAGGATTACTTGTCACTTTGTATAGTCACTTTGGCTTGAAAATAACATGAATATATTCACATAATTCAAAAATGAGAGTTGAGTACATCCTCAAAATAAGAAAAAAAAAAAAAAAAAAAAAAAAAAAAAAAAAAAAAAAAAAAAAAAAAAAAAAAAAAAAAAAAAAACAGACACCAACATATAGGCTTACCTTGACCCCCATAATTCAAGTTTACCTTGAACTCCTTCTCTAGTCTTATCAAAAAGAAGAATATCATGAGAAAACAGCAAACACCAAGGTAATATCCTCTAAGCTGTGTTGACCTCCATAAATCAAGTTTACCTTGAACTCCCTCTCTAGTCTTATCAATAAGTTGTAAAATCATGAGCAAAAAGCAAAAGCAAACACTGAGGTACATAAGTCATATTATACTTGTACAAACCATATCATACTATCATATTATTTTAAATGATATAAAATTAATTTACATAAAAATATATTTTGTACATTGATTATTTATTTTCATCACTCTTTCCCATCAATTATAAATATGATCTTAAACACCTTCGTCATGTAACCTAGTCATTAGATGTTAAACAAGGGACTTTGCACTTTGTACTTAAATCTTCATAATAATTTCTTCTTATTTCATCTCTAAGTAAGCAAAGCTCCAAAATGGTCAATCCCAAGTTTATAAACCTTTTAATCTACTATAAAATAATATCATCATCATTATGTTTTCCACTATGAGTGACAAAAAAGGTATATGAACACTTAGCAAGTCATAATATATGACAGACCATACTTTGCTTGTTATTATCAAATAATCATAAGACACATATGCGTTGTATTAGCTCATGGTGTCAACACTTCTAAATCACAACAAGGAAACCTTATTACAATTTAAATCCTTATAGTCATCCAAATCAAATGCTATATAAAGTGATATCAGAGTACATCTTGGGTGAAGAAGGAATGCACTAATTTGGAGGAGTCTTTGTATAAGTATGCATTTCATTTCTCATTTACATTCTATTTCTTTAAGTAGATTTTTTTTTTTAAAAAAATGCAAACCTATGGTTAAGACACTGGTTTTGCACAGGAGTGGTGGCAGGGCAAAGATCTTCGATTGTGCTTTAATGCCAGAGTGGGGGCAAGATCTTCAGCTAGAGGGAACTTGTCGGTAGCCAAATTTCTGAACAGGAGCATGCTCGATCGCGAGAGGGCAGAGGAGTCGAGGGCGAGTGTCTATAGGGAGAGAGAGGAGAATGCGAGGAAATGAAGTGGAAGGCTTAGGATGGCTAAATTTAGGGTATTTTCTAGTGGTTACGACCACCAAGAACTATTTACTAAAATCAGTTGTAATAGCAGCTGGTATAGTGTCGGTAAAAAAAAAACCTATAGCCTAACTGCCAGTTATTAGACCACTACTAAATTTTTTTATAGTTAATTAAATAACCACTGATTAAACTATCAGTTATTACTAATAGTCTAACACCAGTTAAACCATCGGTAATACCGGCAACTACATAACCGCGGGTACAGACCGCCAAAAAAACATGAATTCCTATACTAGAGTCTTATCTTTTAATATCAAATGATAGCGATATTATTTAAGATAAGTTTGAGGAGTTGAGGATGACATCTAGAGCAGATTTTAATTAGCCCCTTTAATTTATATTGGGTAGTTGATGCTTAAATAAATAGAATTAAATATTTAAATACTTCTAAGTGAGTATTTAATGCAATGCATGCTAGCTGACTTGATAAATGCTTATATTTGAATGAAGCAATTTTAAAAAGGCTTTAAAATAAAATTTTCCCTAATAGAATACACAGATTCCCCTTGACAGATATGCACTCTCATAGACCATGAAGTTTTCTAGAACCCACAGGTGTGGAAGTGCCTAACAAAGGAAAGAAGATGTAATAATTATACTTATAAGAACTCCAGGTACTCTTGAACATACTTCATAAAATTTTAGAGCTGTTATGTTGGCTTAAAATTTTAAATTTTATTTAAAATAGAAATAGTTTATTCGTACTCTCATGTGCCTTTGATCGGGTTCAAGGCTATATCAAATACTACATGTAAGATCACCAAAAAAACTAAAAGTAGGTAAATCCTATATCAAAATCAACGTCAACAAATCAATATTAATAAACAAATTAATTAAAATTTAATGTCCATAGGCAATGAGCCCAGATTTCTAATCCTATAACCCAAGTGATGTTGAGAATGGGCCTTATATTATTCACTTCTTCATCATTCTACTAGGCTCCTTGGGCCGTCGGGTCTAGATATCAAAATGAAAATAAACTCCCCTTCAAAAGGGGTGTTATTTTTTCTCTTTATATACTTTAAGATCATCTAAATTTAGATCACCAAATGGAGAGGGACTATCCCTTAAGGGATGTCCCTTCCCCTTTGGATTCTAGATTGGATGTTAAACATCCCATCTCAAATCACTTGAAATTTTCAACTTAATTGAAATTTAATTACATTTGAATATAAAAAGAAAATTTAGAAAAAATAATCTGAAGAGTTATCCTAATAAATCAATAGTTAATTCAACATCACAAACATTTATATTTTGAATTTAAAATGCTCAAATCACAATCACATTTGGACATACTCTTTTAAATTTTTAAAGGGGGACTTAAGCAAATTTGTGAAGCACCTACAGAAAATGTCATTAATTTTAAACTTTAATAATTTATTTACCCCCTTTAAATTCAATGCCCTGTTTGAACATTGCCATCTATAGTGTGTCAGGCAGGCTGTTTGGTTTAGAAATATCCTAGATATGGCAATTAGTTAAAGTTGTTTAATGTTTTGGTTGGTTCAAAGGCTTAAGGAAATATTTAATTAAAGTTTAAATCTTAATGAATTAAGATTAATTTTAAGAAGTATTTTAAGAGTTGGGTGATTATGGCTTTTGTTAAAATAAAACTATGAAGTTTATTTCACCTTTCTTGGTGCAAAATTAATAGATTTGTAGGCCCGGGTTATCGAGTAGTAATTAGTATTAATTAAATATCTTAATTAGTTAAAGTATTAAATAGATATGCTGAATTTAAAATTAATTACTTAACTTTCTAGAATTATTTAATTTATTTAAAGTATTTAATTAAATGGAATGAAATTTGACTTTTTGATTAAGATTTATTTCTATAAATTTAATATTTTTATAAAATATTAGACCATAAGATGATTAGTAAGACTACAAGTTTGCTATATTTGGATTTTCTTACACTCAGTTTTACAAGTTTAAAGTTTTGACTTAAATTTTATCAGATTGTTTACTTTTTGACTTTGATTGATGTTTGAAGGTTTGAAATTTTTTATAAATATTAGATTTTATTTGGAGTTGAATACATTTGAGTTTGATAAATTTAATTTTTCTATAATTAGTTATTATTTTCGAAATTTTGATAATTATTTGAATTATTAAATTAATTAAATAAGGGCCTTTAATTATTTAAATCCAAATGAACTACAAACTTTTTAAAATCACCTTAAAAGGTTATAAATTACCTCAGTGGGTATTATCACTTGTTTGAGCATTTTTTTTTTGAAATTTTTAAATATTTTTAAAAATTAAATTACTTAAATATTAATTTTGAATTAAAATTAAATTAAGCTTGAGATTAATGTCAAATGAAACGGGTTTTATTTTACTTGTGTTACGGGTTCAATTCTGGTTAATTTGAGGTATTATGTAAATTTTTTAGGCTTAAATTTCATTTATTATTATTTCTAGAAATATAAATGCTTTAATAAGGGTTAAAACTTAAGAAACATTCTTAAGGGGCTTATTGAATTTTAAAACAAGTGAGAAAAATTCTATGGGCTAATAATGTTTCTATATTTATGTGTTCAAAATTTCAAGTCAAAAGGATGTGTATCCTACTTTCTAGAATTACTTTAAGTTTTTTATGTTAGGAAAGTTGCTATTTGCATGTTTTACATTCTTGCAACTTGTATTATTTTGATGATTCCAAATATTATTGTTTTATGTGTAGTTATCTCCTAACACTTTTTGGAAGATTTGTTTTTGCTCTTGTGTGTACTAATATTTCAGGAAAATCAAACTCCAGACTACGAAGACTTCAAATCAAATTCAGCATGAGATACTTTATGAAATTGAAGCTTGTACTTTTTATTTGAATTAAATTTAAGAGGGAGTGATTGTAATTGAGTGAATAAATTTACACAAACTTAAAGAAGATCTTGAAAAAGTTTTTATACTGATCGTACGGGACGAACATTATTCGTACGGGACGATCAGATCAGTTATCTCCTTGTAAGAGCAATGGAACGGACAAGAACTGAACTGGAAATATTTTCTAAGTCCTAATCGTCCAGACGAAATCATTTTCGTCCCAAGACGAATTTTATCATCGTACGAGGCGACCAGTCCTCTGGAAAATTTTCGTCCAGACGAAACTAAATATCGTACAGGACGATCAGCTCTCTGGAAAATTGTCGTCCAGACGAAAACAAATTATCGTCCGCGGCGATTGGTTCTCTGGAAAATTTTCGTCCAGACGAAACTAAATATCGTACAGGGTGGAGTTTGAGAGGGAGAAGATCCTTGAAGGGGATTTCAAGGGAGTGTGAAGGGGATATTCACACAGTTTCTCCGGCGAACTTGCACCTCATTACCATCGGATTCAAGGGACGTCTTGAGGGAAGTTTTTATCAAGAAGAAGATCTCTTTGGTGTTAAAGAACCTGGCTAGTCCGCTGCACCGGGGAAGGTGAAAGTGATTTTGTACAGGCTTCTCCGCCTTGCTGTTGGAGCAAAAGGAGAGTCACTTTGTGGTTTTAGTGCAATACTCAGAGGGTGCCTCTGGGGAGTGGATGTAGGTCAAGGTTTGACCGAACTACTATAAATCTGGTGTGTTCTTTCTTATTTTTTATTCCGCATTTAATTTCATTGCAAGTTGTTTACTCTGGTTGAAAAGTTTATTTTAAACTTTAATTTTAACTTGCATCAATAATTCAAAAGGTTTTCTAAAATTCCAAGAGTTGAAGTTACATTTTTAAATTGCCAATTCACCCCCCCTCTGTAAAAGGACATCAGTTCTCTGCTGCACCGGGTAGTGGTGGAAGAGAATTTTTGTGAAGGCTTCTCCACCTTGCTGTGGGGGCAAAAGGATAGACACTAAGTGGTAAGAGTGCAATACCTGAAGTGGGAGACTTCAGGGAGTGGATGTAGGTCATGTTTGACCGAACCACTATAAATCTTGTGTCTTTTATTTTTTGCTGCTTTTTTACTTTACTATTTCTATTAATCTATGGTTGAAAAATCATTTAAAAATTTTTCATTAAAGTTTTAATCTGTTTAAAATAAGAGGAATTTTTAAAATACCAATTCAATCCCCTCTTGGTTAGCCGCTGGGACATAAGCTTAAGTCTAACAACTAAATTCATGCTTAACATATTTCAACAAGTGGTATCAGAGCTTAGTTTTAAAATCATAAGCTTGGATTACTTTTTAATTAATGGCCATGGCTACATTTGGAAACCAAAATACACCTGAAGGATATTTGATCACTAGACCTCCTTTGTTTGATAACATCCCTTTTGATTTTTGGAAAATAAGCATGTCTTCTTTTCTACAGTCACTTGATTATCGTATATGGATTTTAGTACAAAAAAGTATACAAAACCAAGTAGATTAGTTGATATAGTCAGAGTTGAAACACCCTTTACGGACTGGATAGTAGAAGAACATGACTTAGCACAACTTAATACTAAATGCTTGAATAGTTTCTTTTGTGCTCTTAAATCTGAAGATTATATGTGGATTTCCACTTGCAAGAGTTGAAAGGACATATGGGATAGACTTTATATAACTTATGAGGGGACTAATAAATTTAAACAATCTAGACTTAATATCTTATTGCATGACTATGAACTATTTTACATGAAACCCAATGAATCCATTTCTAACATGTATAAAAGATTCACATAAATAGTCACCTCTTTACATGCATTTGGTATGGAACTAACGAATGCTAAAATGGTTAATAAAATACTTTGTTATTTACCTACTGCTTATGATGCTAAAATAACTGTAATTACGGAGTCTAAAACTTTAAATATTTACTCTATTGATGATCTTCTTGGATCACTAATTGCTTACGAGCAAGGGGTGAGTCAAAGAAAGATTGTTGCAGGTGAACCACGAAGGGAGAAGAACATGGCACTGAAAGTGGAAGAGTCAGAGTGTGATCTCTCATAACCTGAGGATGAAGACGACATCGCACTAGTGACTAGACAGTTTAGAAGCTTTTTGAAGAGGAAGCAAAAGATACACCAATAATGGAATCGAGGTAAAATTAATAGAAATGTCAAGGTTTCAAATGATGTTATTTTCTATAAGTACAGGAAACCTGGACATATTAAGTCAGACTGCCCAAAACTCAAAGCCACTCTTAGCAAGGAGAAGGTAGAGGAGAAAACCAATTATAAAGTAAGGAAAGAAGAAATTTCAAAGAGCTTTCTGGGCGGACTCAGCTTCAGACTCGTCGGAGACTGAGAAGGAAGAGGAAGTCACAAACCTGTAGTTAATGGCCAAAAATCTTGATCAGTCAGAAAAAAAATAGGTATGTGAATTGAATTACAATGAACTTTTATAAGTCTCAGAATTTATTCATGTTGCATATAGAAAGTTAAAGAAAATATATGCTAGTCTGAACTTAGAATTTCAGGAACTACAAAGAGAACAAGATATCATTGGAAAGATCATGCTTTAATTGATAACAACCATATGAAATTGCTTTTGAGTTTGATGAATTGAATAATAACCATAAAAATTTAAAATCATCCTGTGAGGAGCTTTAAAAAAAATTTAAAAATATTATGGATGAATCAGAGAGCAAATTGTATCAACTAAACTATTCAAATTGTATCTTCGAAGATATGAATTCTTTTTATAAACTGAAGATAGAAGCTCTCGAGGAGAATAGGATACCACCAAGACTTAAAGATTTCACAAATTCTATTTTGTATCCTAAAATTATGCAATCTATAAATCGACAAAGAAACTATATAAGATTAAGAAACCCCTTTCTAGGAGTCAAATGTCATAATTGTGAATTGATTGGACACATAGCTCACATTTATACATTAAAGAAGAAAAACCATTTAGTGTGGAAACCTAAGATGCATAAACCTAGATATATCAAACATGCATCTGTTTATAATTTGTAAAAAGGTGAACCCAAACTTGTTTGAGTTCCCAGGTCTAATATTTGATGATTTTATAGGACCGCTCTCACACAAGTCCTCGTGAGAGCATATGTTACCTGGATAGTGGTTACTCAAAGTATATGACTGGAGATACTGCATAATTCATATCGCTGGAAGTCAGGAGTGGAGGCAGGGTTACACTTGGAGATAACACCACAAGGAAGGTGGTAGGGTCAGATATAATTGAAAACTTAAAAAAATATTTTATAGAAAATGTTTTATTGGTAGAAGGGCTTAAAACATAAATTTTTGAGTATTAGTCAGCTATGTGATAAAGGTTATTATGTAAATTTTTTTCCTACTAACTGCATATTAAGTCTAAATGGAAATGATATTTTGAATGGTATACGGGTAAACAATGTGTTTATACTAGACTTGAATTGCATCAAAACTCCTACTGCTTTTTGTTTAAAAACTATTTCTGATGAGTCTTAGCTTTGACATAGGAGACTTTGTCACTCTAGCATAAAAAACCTTAGGAGAATTATCCAAAAAAACTTATTGAGAGGTATACCGAAACTAGACTTCAATAAGGATCACCTTTGTGATGCATGTCAATTAGAAAAATATTTGAAGTCCTCTTTTAAGTCTAATAAAGATCTTATAACTAGTAAATCATTGGAGATTTTATATATGGTTCTTTTTGGACCAGTTAGAACTATAAGTCTAGGAGGGAAGGTAAACGGATTTGTGATTGTGGATGATTTCTCTAGATTCACATGGGTTTGATTTTTACATCATAAGAGTGAATCATTTAAGAAATTTAGAAATTTTTCGACTTGGATTCAAAGAAAATTAGGATGCGAGATAATGATAATTCAAAGTGATCATGGAGGAGAATTTGAGAATGAAAATTTTGAGAACTTTTGTAAGGAGAAAGGAATTAATCACAATTTTTGCATCTAAAAATCCCTTAGCAAAATGTGATTGTCAAAAGGAAAAATAGAATATTAATAGAAGCAACTCGAGCCATATTGGTAGAATATTCACTTCCTAAATATTTTTGGGCTGAGGCGGTTAGCACAACATGTTATGTTTTGAATAGGGTGAATGTTATATCAAACTTAAATAAAACACCCTATGAGTAACTAAAGGGAAGAACACCTAATTTCTCACATTTGCATGTCTTTGGATGTAAGGTGCTCATAATTTGCCTTAGGAAAATTTGATCTAAAATCAAATGAAGGAATTTTTATAGGATACTAAAGTGTTGGAAAATCTTATAGAGTATTCAATTAAAGAACCTTGGTAATTGAGGAGACCATACATATTATATTTGATGAATCTAGAATTTTGAAAGAGCTAATTGTTGAAGAGGATGAGATAGAGATTAACTCCCAAAAGATTAAGAAAATAAATTCGGAAGAAAATTTGGAAATAGAAAACCCGATGCCTTGAGATTTGAGATTTTCTAAATACCACCCAAAGGAATTGATTATAGGTGAACCTAGTGAGGGTGTTAGGACTAGGCGTGGACTGAATAAAGAAGACAATCATTCAGCCATTATTTTAATGATATAACCCATAAATATAGTTCAAGCACTTTTGGATGAATTTTAGATATTGACTATGTATGATGAATTAAATCAATTTATAAGAAATGAAGTTTGGGAATTAACTACAAGGCCAAAGAATCAAATTATAGTTGGAACTAAGTGAGTATTCAAGAATAAAATGAATGACTGAGGAGTAGTCATTAGAAATAAGGTTAGATTGGTGGCTAAGGGGTATAATCAGATTGAAGGGATTGATTTTTAGGAGACTTTACCCCTGTAGCTAGACTTGAAGCAATTACGGTTTTGTTAGCCTTTGCCTATTTTAGATGATTTAAATTGTATCAAATGAATGTTAAAAGTGCATTTTAAATGGGATAATTCAAGAGGATGTTTTTTGTAGAATAACCTTTAGGCTTTAAAAATTATAAACACCCAAATCATGTTTTCAAATTGAAAAATACATTATATGGATTGAAATAGGCACCTAGGGTTTGGTATGAGAGGTTGAGCACCTTTCTACTTGAGAAATCTTTTAAAAAATGAAGTGTGTACAAAACTCTATTTTTGAAGAAATTGGGAGAGGATATACTCATTGTATAAATTTATGTTGATGATATCATCTTTGGATCTACAAATAAAAATCTTTGTCATGATTTTTCTGAAACAATGAGTAGTAAATTTGAGATGAGTTTAATGAGAGATTTACGTTACTTTTTAGGCTTTAGCATTAAGCAAATTGAGGAGGGTATATTTCTTAGTCAGTCAAAATATATTAAGGACATTCTCAAAAAGTATGAAAAGGATAATGCTAAACCTATTAGTACACCTATGAGTTCCTTTATTTAGTTGGATAAGGACCCTAAGGGAAAATATGTTAATCAAAAGAAATTTAGAGGGATAATTGGATCTTTGCTTTACTTGACAGCTAGCGAGCCGATATCATGTTTAGTGTTTATTTATGTGCTATATTTCAATCAGATTCAAAATAATCACATTTGACAGCAGTGAAAAGGATTTTAAGATAAGTGTTGAGAACTCAAAACTTACGAATTTCTTATCCTAAGTTTAGCTCTTCATTTGAAATAATTAGATATTTTGATTCAAAATTTACAGGTTGTAGAGTTGATAGAAAAAGCAATTCTGGAACATATCAATTTATCAGAAATTCCTTAGTCACTTGGTTTAATAGAAAAAAAAATTCAGTAGCCCTATCTACTTCTGAAGCTGAATACATTGCCTTAGGAAGTTATGTGGTACAAGTACTTTGGTTGAAATAACAATTGATTGATTTAGGATTAATAATAGGCACTATTCCCATTTATTGTGATAATACTAGTGCTATTTATATTTCTAAAAATCCTATTCAACATTAAAGAACCAAACATATAGACATCAGACATCATTTCTAAAAGATCATGTATCTAAAGGAGAAATTGAACTCATTCATGTTTCAACTAAAAATCAACTTGCAAAAATTTTTACAAAACCACTAGCCTTTGATAGTTTCAGTACATTAAGAACAATGCTTGGTGTGATTGATTTGAATGCTTAAATGAAGGTATCTGCAATATTGATATGTGTCCTTATTAGTGTGTTTTTATTTTTGTGTTCATGACTTTTCGTATGTGTTATTTTTTTTGTTTTTGAATTTCTTGTTTTGATTGTTTATATATATATATATATATATTTCATAACAAAAAAATCCTATTATTGAGCATGACATGAAAAATTGTGTGATAATCGTCTATACAAAATTAATTTCATATGGGACGAATTGTGTAGCATATTAATAGTTGATTTGAACGGTTTGTATGCAGTTTTTCAGTTTTTTTTTATGTATACATTTCATTTGTTTGATTGTGATGATTGTCCAGATGATATGTATTCAATCGTATGTACGCATGTAGATGGTTATCGGATAAGATCAGTTTATTTACTTCTGATCGTAAGCATGAATGCTCATTTCGTACATACGAATACGTGGCACTTCAATATGGGGGACATTTCAAACCTTCATAAAAATGACCTTAAATAATCGATCGTCCAGGATGAATATTTGTTTGTCTGTACGATCATTTGGTCAAAAGTCTGTACAAAAGGATGCCTCAGAACTTGCATGTTTATGAAAAGCTGTTTCTTTTTTGGACCCATTCATTCATCCATATGAAATACCTTTCGTACGTATGAACCTAAAATTGTATAGGATGAAATTATTTTTGTTCGTACGAAAGTTCATTTTCTCTTTAAAATTGAAAGGTTTTGAACTCAAATTTCATCACCTAAAAATCCCTTACAATCATTTAAATCTCCTTGATCTTCTCCATGGCTAGTTCACGCAAAATAGACAGGCAAAAGGTACTTGCTAAGGTGCCCCACTCTAAAAACTCAGGAGAAAACTTTCTTTTCAAAGAAAAGGAGAAGTCTTTTCCTAGGTTTGCATCCACCAAAATCACCCCCTCTAGAGTCCTTCTCCAAGAACAACTCACTTTCAAGGTAATGGACCTTTTTGCTTCTATCCAGTTCGGTCTTATTCTGACTCTGATCCACCTCTACAACAAGGAGACTTTCCACTGCTTCCTTGCAAATATGTCTTTTAACTCTGACCAAACTGTGATTTGGTCGTATGCTTTTAAGAAGAAAGTAGAGATTACAAAAGAAGATTTAGAGATATTTTTAAACTTAAGGACTCAAGGATTAGAGCTCACACTTTGACCTCTTCCACCAACTTTGACTGGACAGCAATAAATCAAGTCATTATAGGATGTAGAGGAGAGTAGGTCATATGCCTAAGGTAGCCACTCTTAACCACAATACCCGTATCATCCAGCATGTTCTTCGCACTTCCTTTATTCCTAAAGCTGGTGATCGAGTAAATATCACACCTCTTCTTTTTACAGTGACTTATCTGATTATGACTTTCCAACCAATAGATGAAGCCCAATTGATCATTTACTACATGTATGGACTTTCTGAGATTGGCCATATTTCATATAAGAGAAAGAAGAATATTGCATTAGGACATCTTATGACTTACATTTTGGAAAAGAAGTATGAACTAGTTTATCCTGTTCAAAATCTAGAGGAGCCTGTCTACTTCAATGATGGATCATTTTGATCCATCTTTAATAATGATGATTAATTTTTTGGTAGTGACTCAGATAAGGAAAAAAGAGGACCTCCACCTGCACCTGCGGGTAGACAAAATTTTTAGGATTTGGTCCAAAGTTTTGTTCGTCTTGAGAGTCATTTTTATCAACATTTTGATCAGATTGAAACTGATCTTCAACAACAGGACTATCAATATCAGCAGGATATCGGTTGGGTTAGAGGTCAGTTTGAATCGATCAACATGAATATAGCTATGATGAATAGCTATTATAATATTTTCAACCCTCATCCTCCAGATCAGGGACCTTTTGAGTGATGTCTATAGTTCTGATATGTTTCTTTATACCTGTGATGACTTGATGTGATGGCATGTTTTGTGTTGTAGTTGTTTTTTTGTTATATTCTGTGATGTATCAAATTCTCATTTTTTTAATATAAAAAAATTATCGTTGTATTGATATCATCCATGACCGATGTAAAATCCTTTATCATGATAACAATGAAAATTATCTTGTATTTCTTTTAAATTATTTTTTTTCAGAAATGTGTGTTAGCCTATATGATCATCCTTAAAATATTTGATCTTATAAGTGCTATACTTTGAATTGCAATACAAAATTGAATTAATTAGAAAATCTAATTTTTTAAAAACTTTAAGTTGTGATTATAATTTGATCTAGTTAAGAATGTCAATCTCATGTCTCTTGCTAGACTACTATAATTTTTATATTATAATTGTAATTATGATATTTTCTTATTTTATATTTATTTTATCAATATAAATATTATTGTACTTAGAAAAATTTAAGATTTTAGATTATTGATTTTGGAAAGATCAATAATATATTTGAAAATATACAAAATACAAAAAATCAAAAGAATGCGTAATGGTTCGCAATTTAAAAAAGAGGAACAAAATTAGCCCACAAGTAAAAAGGTGCAGAAAATGTGCCACAAATATTGAAAATACACGCAAAGCTCCACAAGTATAAACTCTTTCCTCAATCTTGTTGCAACCCATGACCCCGAGTTTGAGATTTTGATGATGCCAAATAATGAGTGTTTTGGAACTGCTTTTCATTGATTATTATTTTATTTGTTATTTTCCTTGAGCACTAACATTTCAGGAAGATCACAAGTGACTCAGGAAGAAAGGAAGACTCAATACCGGGTAGATTAGGAGTATGAGTCAAACATTGTATTTTTCATTTATTGTATTTTTACATTATTGAGTCTGCCCAAAAAATGCGTAAGAGTAAGAGCAACCATGCACACACACAGGGGGAGAGTACTTTTTTAACTAAAAAAATATAACTAAAATTCTTCTCTAGAGATCGTATTGTATGATTTTATTTCATACCGTACGATCCAAGTTATGTGGACAATTCTATGAATAGCTCGTACTGTACGAAGTCTTTCGTACTGTACGATATGTTTAGATCCAAAACCCTAGCCGTGACTTAGTTTAGGTAAGTGATTTTGCGCCGTTCGTACTGTAAGAACTGGTTCGTACTGTACGATACATTTTTAGTACTTACTTAAATTAACCCGTGATTAGTGCATGTAATCCAGGCCTCATTAAAATTTAAACAGCATACTGTACGAACTTGATCGTACCATACGATGAACATAGACGAAGTATGATCGTCTCGGATATCATCCTGGACGATCTCTTAGTTTTTGTCACATCGTACTGTACGATGTCAATCGTACCATACGATGAACAGAGACGACATCCGATCATCCAGACCATCGTCCTGTACGAATAGTATCTTGTTGAATCATACCGTACGATATTATATCGTACAGTACGAATTGTTTTTGTACTGTTCGTACATCTTCGTACCAGGACGACGGCTGTTTATGAAGATCGTACTGTACGATACCAGATCGTACTGTACGAACAGTAACGGCTAATTTTGAATTAAGAGGTTTTTGGAGCCTTTTTTAATATGCCAATCAAGTTCTTTTTGGGAAAGATTGTTAGAGAGGGTGAACGTGATTAGAGAGGGATTCCAAGGGAGAAAACTCAAGAGAAATTCTTGAGGGTTGAGAGGAAGGAGGAGGTGAGCGTTGTGAGGGAGAAGAGGTGTGAGGGAGATCACACGGTTGCTCCAAGCTTGCTGCATCTTGCTCCTCCTGTGGCCCGAGAAGGATTTGAGGGAGGATCTCCAAGGGAAAGGCTCGTCTACATCCGTTACCTCGAGGTTCTCTGCCTTCTCCAAGAGGGAGAAAAATGAGAAGGTTCTCTACCGTCGCCAAGAGGGCGAAAATAGAGTTTGGTATTCCGCCACGCCGGGTTGGTGAAAGGGAGGTTTGTACAGGCTTCTCCGCCTTGCCAAGGGGGGAAAAAGGAGAACTATTTTTATAGTGAAAATCCCGGAGTGGAGGACTCCGGGGAGTGGACGTAGGTCATATTTTGACCGAACCACTATAAAAATCTTGGTGTGTTCGTTCTTTATCATTGTTTACTTTTTGCTTGCACTTTAATTTTTCATATCTATTGCACGTGGTTTTTTGATAAAGCAAAATTGCATTGATCTTTATTTTAATATTTCAAAAAACAACAAAAATTAGAACTCTTGTTTAGGGTTAATTTTTATTAAGAGAAAACTTTTTACAATTCACCCCCCCTCTTGTCGTTTAGTAATTACA
>NW_021320088.1:359662-396587 GCF_001605985.2 Dendrobium catenatum
TTTTTTTTTTGTCAAGTTAGGAAAAAACTCAAATGGATCCCTAACTTCCAATTCTTTGCAACTTGACCTAAGTTCTATATGTCGAATTGTTCTATTCGATGAGTAGAATACGATGACATTAAATTTGTGGAATTTCGTGAAAGTTGAAATTTCAGGGTATTTTAAATTGATCCAATTATGGCACAAACCTGCTCAAATTTGGGTTTTACAAAATGTTAGCCTTCTAATGACCCAATTAGGAGAGCAGATGTATTAGATTTGGCATATGTTAAAAAAGGAAGAAATAGACCTAAAAAGACTTGGTTAAAAAGTATTAGAAATGATCTTTTTCTATTAGATTTAAATGAGAATTTCACTCTTAATAGAACAATAGAGAAAAATGATTCATGTAGCCGACCCCACATTGTGGGATAAAGGTTCAATGTTAATGTTGATAGTCGGAAAAGCCTGTCTCATAGTATATTTTATTTTTCCAACATGAAATCCAAAAGCTATCTCTCAACATTTGGAGTTGGTTGCATTTGTTTGAAAAGAGAAAATTTACTTGAAACTTTGGAGAATGGGAATGCCTAAGGCATAGAAATCATGCTGGTTGGAGAAGGAAATATGATGTGATGGGTGAAAAAGATATTAGATAATAAGAAAAAAAAGAGAGGAAATTACATGATATGATGTCAGGGAAAATATTGATGGAAGGAAATATAAGAATATAAATAATAATAAGTATGATGATTTTTTATTAGCTTTCTCTCTCTCTCTCTCTCTCTCTCTCTCTCTCTCTCTCTCTCTCTCTCTTAATTTAAAATAATAGATTTCTCATATTAGTTAAATTGCTTTTTTCTTCTAGTAGCAAATTAAAAAAGCCACAATTTACAAAATTAATTATTTATACATCAAAGTTAGCTGATTAACTAACTTATTGACAAATCAATTTAATAGTTAACTATTCTATAAAAACAACAACACCTTACTATAAACACAAGCTGTTGTAATTTCCTAGAGCAATGAACTTATCACTGGCAAGCATAAAAATAGAGTTTCGGATGGCCTACACAGTTCATAGTAGTCTGCAAACTAAATAAAAAATCACAATGAATAAAACTAAAGGAAAAATAAATTTGAGTACAAAATAATGCTCGAGTATAGATTAGCATTACCTAAATAATGTATGTACAGCTTGTCCAAAGTCGCTGAAATCAAGCTTTGGGAAGCACAAAGTTGAAAGCAGTGAAAGATTGTAAGTGGCTGTATTTAGGCATATGCGAAAACTGTCAAGAGTTCAAAGTTTTGTTTAACAAATAAAAACTTTTAAATTGATTTAAAAAAGATTTATGCAAATACTTTTAATACTTCCAGTAGAACTCAAAGGAAATGAATAAATAATGAAGATTTCTAAAAACAAACCAAAATATTTGGGGGTAAGAATATTTGATGCAACGCGACTCAGATGATTAAGCTTCCTAATACAACAAATATGACATAAAAACATACCTTCATGCTAAAAAAATTTGACGATTCAAATATTACTAGAAATAATCAAGCCGATAACTCACTTTCTTTACATGCAAACAAGCAATAATTATCTTTAAGCTCAATTGATATGAAATGATCATCAGAATTAGAAAATTGCAGCAATAATTTAGAAACAAATTAAATTAGCGAGAAAAATATATATATTTTTCACTACATCAAATTTCTAATACATCAATTTTTAACCAAAATTAATAGTGCTAAATTAACGTATAACGAATTATGCCAAAGAAACATGCAAGAAATAAGCAATAAATAAAATTATTAAAGCATACAAAAATCATGCCTCATGCCAATTCAAAGGAGAATTTGATGAAAGACAATTCAAGATTAGCACTTCCTAATGCAATTAATATGATGTGTAATATGTTTTCATACAAAGAAAAATTAAAGGTTTGCAGATTAATATTATCAATCAAGCCAACAACCCAATTTCTTTAAATGCAAACAAGCAATATAAGACTTCAAGCTCAAATGAAAAAGAAATAATTGTCCAAATCTGAGAAATTAAAAAGAATTTAGATGGGAATAAAATCAAACAAACGAAATTTGTTATTGGAAATGGAATGATCATCACAATTTGAAAATTCCAGCAAGAACTTAAAAACAAATTAAATTATCATGCAAAATATTTATTTTTCACTAGATCATACTTCTAACATATCAATTTTAAACCAAAATTTATACCGTTGAATTAACCAATAACAAATTATACATAACAAATAAGCAAGAAATTAAATTATTTAAGTAAACAAGAAATCATGCCTCATGTCAATAAAAAGGAGAATTTTATGCAAGATAACACAAGATTAGTGCTTCATAACGCAACTAATATGATGTGTAATGTATTTCATGCAAAAAAAAAATTGAAGGTTTAGATTAATATTATCAATCAAGCCAACTACTCAATTTCTTTAAACGCAAACAAGCAATAAAGGTCTTCAAGACCAATTGAAAATAAAATAATTGTCCAAATCTGAAAATTTATCAAGAATTTAGATGGAAATAAAATCATCAAGAAATAAAATCATCAAGCAAAAATAACTATTTTGCTCAAAATAAAATTTCTAATGAATCAATTTTTGGCAAAAAAAAAACAAGTGCATTAAACTAGTCAATAACAAATTATGCAAAAATAAACAAGGAATAAAATTACCAAATGGAAATAAAGCCTCATGCCAGTACAAGAAGATAACTTCTACCGGTATTAAATAGTTGCACTAGTACAACTCTAGAAGAAATCACAAATTCCAATCCCTCATTAAAAATAGTAAGAGAATTTTTTATTCAATCTAAAAGCTCAGACCACTATTAAAGACTCTTCATAACATAGGCCAACAGCAGGGATTAGCACATTATTAGTTTCAATTGAAAGTTAAATTAATTCTCAAAATAGCTGATTATTCATTTAATTTAATTTAAATTCTTCAAATCAATAGAAAAAAAACAGTCACACATCCCAATTGCAAATCTTGTCTCCCAAAGATACATAACATGCCAAACTTCATTGAAATCTTTCATTAGCAAAGACGTACGAATTAGGAAGTCAATATTTGGATGCCTAAACACAACTATTGTAAAATGCGGAATTCGCATCAACTCATATATGAATGTCAGGCTCTGATACAAATTCTGAAATAAGATCGCAACAATAGAGAGATGAATTGCATGTGCAACTAGGCACTTCGAACTTCTTCAGAAATCCAACAAATCAAATCTTAACAATTAAAATTAAAGCATAAGCAATAAATTTGACAAAAACTGCAATGTACAAACACCACACAAGTTAACTATGGTGTATGATTATGTAATAAAGCAAGTGAGTTATGCAAAATATAAAGGATTAACTCTACTTCACAAATATATGAATTAATCAAAAAACACCAACGTAAGAAAAGTAACACAAGTTATAATAATCTAAAGGGCGTATGCCAGAAAAGGAGAAAACAATAACAAATAAAGCATAAGTAAATGAGTTTTACTAGACATTCTAGAACACGAACAATTATCACCTTCATAACATATAACATTCAAGAACAACCAAATAATTAAATATGTAAGAAATTAAATCTAGTTGTCAGCACAATTCTTGGGGGTACTTCTGACACATTCAGGTCATCTAAATCCAGCCTGTTCACTAAGTCTGTCTAGTAGATATCTTTCACACTCATACGCCTGACATAATATCATGTAATCACACAATAGATACCTCTCAGGATTTGTGATCACTACACTGGGGGTCTAGCATTGACTCAACCCTATTTACCTAGATTATTCACAAGTATCTTTGTTCACTCAGTATCTAGCACATACATTAAGGATGTTTATCGGCCTAATCTGATTTAGTATGCCTTGAGCTTTGGGGCATTCTCCTATTGACTGATTTAGCTAGACCACTCTACATATATTAGACCTATTTTCTAGAGTCATCCTGATCTGTCAATGATAAAGCCCATCTCAAACCAAATCACTAACCTGATCAATACACATACTCTCTACTTAGTCAAGTTGGGAACTTGGGATCTATGATGCACCGACACTTCTCCTCAAAGAGGCGTGCAGTGTCCGACACCGTATCCGACACGACACTCGCCCGACACTACTCCGACACGTGTCGGACACACCGAAAACGTGTCCGATTAATAAATATTAAATACAAATTGGACACGCGTGTCCGACACGCGTATCTTAAATATTTTATGCATTTTTTTACATATAATTTCTTTTATTTGGCAGGATTTAAAATAAATTTCTTATTTCCTATTTACAACACCAAATCAACATCCGCACTTAATACCAAATCATCGAATATTCTCATTTTCATTTCTTTTTGGCAGTGAAGGTATTTTCATCTCCTCTCTCGGTGACTAATAAACGGCATCAATGCCTTACTCTCGACATCCAAATACTAATCATTTTAAGCACAAATTCTAGTTAAATGACTTGTTATTTTTAAAATTATATTATTTAATTTTTATACACTATTTTTTAAATATAAAAACTATAATAACGTGTCCAACCCGTGTCCGTGTCCTATATTTTCAATAACTGACGTGTCCTGTGTCCGTGTCGTGTCGTATCCGTGTCGCCGTGTCCGTGTCTGTGCATCATAGCTTGGGATCCATTGATACATCAAATAGGTTAGCTCAATATCTTTCACCTTAATTGTACTTTGTTCAATCTACTCCTAAGACTCTGGCACATATACTTGGACCAACATAAAGGCATGGCAACCCAATCTACACTGGTGAGTTCTAGGTTGTTCTAACGGAACCTTGGGTCGATTTTTAGCCATTCTAAGATATAGATCATCTAACTCATTCTGTGGTAAACCCACCACCTCTAGGCTAGCCTGACACTCCACATGGGTCTTAAACTTGGTTTGGCTTAATACCTAACACAATGGATCACATCAGGTAAATTAAAACTCTCTGGTCAACCAAATGGTCAATGAAGCCTGTCTTCTTAGCAATATGTTGACTCTAGACAAAATCAATCTGCCATAAAAGATGGGGATTGTAGGGCTCAAGCATATGTCCCAAGACCCTAGGGAACCACTTAGGACTTTTTTGGTAAACCTTCACCCTAATTAGGACTAGATCAACTCAAGCTTAACCTGATAACCTTTGAACCATTTAGCTCTCTAGTTTAGATCCACCCATGCGCATCCTCCCCCTTAAAGATTGGTATCTTCAGTTACCTTACTCTCGGGTCACACCCGTTTCCCTTAAATCCTCCATAACCTCTCATTCCTTGAAGCGGATGTGCTCCCCAATTGTCACGATCTTCTCTTCAACGATCATACCCAAATCATTCATCAAAATCCCCTCTTCTTTCAAAATCAGCACCCGGCGATCGAAATAATCCCTCTCCTTACAAATTCAACACCCCTTCTTGCGTAGCCAATGCTCATCTCCTCCGTAGAAAGTAGTTCTAGAGGAGTCATTCCGCCTTCTCCCTCCATAATCTCAACCATGGTTTAAAATTGTGCAATAAGAGGCGCTCCTCGGCACAATTTAAAACTTTTAAGCCTCAAAACCTATGCAATGAGAGTTGGCATTGAGGCGTACGTCTCACGTCTCAAGTTCACTGAGGAGCACCTGGCCTCATGTTTTAGAGGCGTCCGTCTCTTAAAATTAAAAAAAAAATCCTAGGTATTGCTCGGAATCGCTAGGTGCATGCTGGGTACTGCTCGGTACCATTCGGTACATGCTCGGTACCGTTCGGTACATGCTCGGTACCGTTCGGTACATGCTCGGTACCGTTCGATACATGCTCAGTACAGCTAGGTACATGCTCGATACCGTTCGGTACATGTTCAGTGCCGCTCGGTACATGCTCGGTCAGGTCGATCTCCGCCAAGGGGCAGCACCCCCTTGGACCCCCGGCTGCTCGGCATATTGATGTATTCATCATCTTTAGTAATAGTTGTTAATGTTAGTCTGTTTATTCATGAGTGCATGCTTTGTGTAAGTTTTCTTAATATATAATAAGTGAAGCAGGAGCTGAGTGAGAGACATTGGACTTTATAGGAGAGGAGGAAGGGGTGAGAGCAGTTCATCATAATGATGATTCAAAAGAAGACCCCCTTAGTAATGACAGTGCTTATGACTTATGAGTTCTTATGTGATATGTCATTGCAGTTTATTTTTGGAATTATATGTTAATGAAAATAATATTGTGATTTGGGAAAGATAGAATTTGAGTTGAACTATATTTCATATTGTCTTATTATTGGGATATTTTGATTTCACTTCATATCTTGTGCCTTTTTATGTTTTATATTTTTTACTCATTAGTATATAAAAAATTTATCATTTTATGTTTACATAATCTTTTGATTGTGAGGCTTACGCCTCAAAACGCCTTGAGGCTTACGCCTCGCCTCACGAACGAAAAACGCCTCAATACCCGATTACGCAATTTTGAACATTGATCTCCACTTCTGGATTTTCCCTTTACTCATTAGTATATAAAAAATTTATCATTTTATGTTTACACAATCTTTTGATTGTGAGGCTTACGCCTCAAAATGTCTTGAGGCTTACACCTCGCCTCACGAACAAAAAACGCCTCTATACCCGATTACGCAATTTTAAACATTGATCCCACTTCTGGATTTTCCCTTCCCCTAAACATATTAGGATTCCCATCTCTTCTAGGGCCACCGGTAGTTTCCTTTGCTTCCAATGTCACCGGTTTGGATTTGGCTTCAAGCAATTTCTTCAACATGTATTCCATCTCGGCAAACGTTTCCTCCATCCTTTCATTGACGGATGCAATCTGATTTTGAAAATCAGCAATCTTCTCCTCAAAATCTGCTTTGAGTTGCCCAAGTTCTCTGATACCCCTTAGGGTTCCCAAGTTAGGGTTTGCCCTAATGCTCTTCCAAAGATGAAATTTCTCCTCCAAATCCAAGAAAAAATCAACACAAGAGAGATGAGAGGAAGAACAAGAACCTTTGCATTCAAAATCCAAGAGAAACAAGATACAATTTGTCCACTTCGAGAAGGACAAGGTCTCCCACTACAAACCCTAGAAAAACAAGGTAATTTTATTGGAAAATCTTAAGGAATACTGTTGAAATTCACTAGTAGAAGAAGAAAAACAGCAAGATACAATTGATCCTCTATTCAAGAGGAGGATCGATCTCTCCCAAATCTCTAGACACCGCTAGAGCCCAAAGGAAAATCTTAATCTAAGATATCTCAAATTTCAGCTAAATTCAAGATGCCCTAACCCTAGGAAAACAAATTATTTAATGCATACAAATCAATCCCTAAACAATCCCTATATTCAAATTTCCCTCCCAAAACCCTCAAAAATCCTTCCTAAAATATTCGGTTGGCTCTTGCGGTCCGAACGAACTACCAAAGAGGCAAAAATCTTTCGCCCTTGTTGCACTGGGCCGGTCCCGTGTGGACTGGCTGGACCGGTCTAATAAAAACTTCTCATATTTATTGCAGAGAAAACCTTTAAAAAAAAAGTTAAACGCACCATTTATAAAAATTCTTGTTGAAAATTCACAGATTGCTGCATATCAGTCACAAGCATTTAGAGAAAACGATTAGTTGAATAAAGGCAAAACAAGTCAATTCAAAATAGAAAGAGCCGTTTGACTAACAGATATGTCAAATTATTATATCAAGCAACAAGAAAAATCAAACTAGAATTTCTTCGATTATTTAAATAACTCATAACAATTCAAAATTAGGATGGGGCAAAATACAATAAGAAACATAGAAACATGCAAAATGCATGCATTTATGGTTATAAAAAATATTATTACAGACCAACAACTCACCACTTCCACTCTGCTTCAAAAGATAAATAAATCAAACAATAATTTAACCTTCTAGAAAAACTAGTCACAAAAACCTTAGGTTTTCAAAAGAACTTTCAGTTTTATTCTCTTCTTTCAAGTCATGTTAAACAGTTAAATCCTAATCCCAAAACTGGAATCCTAAAACAGGCTTGCATATCAATTTAAAGTATATTTTGTATAAGGAAAAATTATTAAGATCCTATGTTTGTCGCTAGACTTAGAGATAACGGTAATGTATAAAGTACAGTTTGAGGACCAGCCAGGTCAAACTGACAGAAGGCATCAAACATTTTAACTAAATCTCAACTCGGCCAAATGCCCATTTTGTACATTGAAATAACAAGGTTATCAAAAACATTTTAACTCTGATTCACTAAACCAAAGTTCAAAGTTTATGGTGTGGCCAAAAAAGTTAAATCAGGTTTACAAAGGAATTAAGATAGGCTGGCCGTATTCTACTCAGATCAGACCTAAACCAATCAGAAGTTTTACGAATGTAGAAATTTTCAAATATCAGGATTAGCTCAGAATGATAAAATTTGAAACAAGTGATTTTACTTGACATTGAAGTCAAATGTCACGAAGAATTGAATGCTGAACCTGCTTTTATCGTAGAGGCAGGGAAGGATGGCAAGGAATATTCTCGACTCCTTTTTTACCTCGATAAAGAAGCGGGCAGGCTAAGATTGATAGCCAGAAAGACTTCTTGCTAAAGATCAAATAAAGATTACTAAGCCAAGGACACAAATGTAAATATCTTTCTAGCATAAATGCTTCAAACGAATATAATTTCTGCATGTCTGATGCAACTTTAGCATGGAAAAAGGAAAATAAATTGATTGGAGAATTAGAATGAATGTTTCAACTTGCATAGGTAAACAAGCAGGGGCATTCGCAACCTAATAACAGGGGTGCAGGTAAGTAAAAGCATAGCTTTATAAATATTGAATTTCCTAAATTTAGAGAAACATCACAAGTAAACGTTTTGCAAATCAGATGACTTTATTATCATGAATTCAATACATCAAACATACGATATGGCTTCAGCATGACACTAAAAAAAATCGATAATCTGCTACAAACATTAACACTTAGAAGCATGCGACATACCCAGTGAAGTAACATAGCGGCTGGTGAATTAAATGGCAGGCCTCTCCACCGGTAATAATCCTCCCAACTTTGTAGGCAAGTTGAAATACAGCTTCTTGGTTCTACATGATACAGATAATGATATAACCTATCACAGTTTCAATTGCTAGGCCAGCAAATAAATACAGAGATCATTAATCCTACCACTGCAAGGGCATAAAGAACTTGGAAGGTCCCATCCATCATTAAGCCTGCCAACCAAAGTAATAATACAAGAATGATGCGTGAAATTCTTTAAGCAAGCACATGCAACACTATGCAAAATCAATACATATGCACCTAACTTGAAGAAGTTCCAAAACAGACACGACCAAATAAATAAAATTTACATAACATGAAAATATGATAATTAAACATAAAGACACAAAACAAAAGCTGGCAGAGCCTTTGCTTGATATTGCAGATTCTTAAAAATTCAATTTTTGGCCAGAAACCCTACAAGTTATTTCGGTGGTCATAAATATAACACACCAAAATGGAAAGGAGAAATTGGTAAGCAACGTTTCCAAATGATAAGACTGGTTAGGATACTGTTTTTTAAAGCATAAAACAAGCCACAACTTCCTATTTCCATGGTTAAGAAGAAAATGATAGAAGATACCTTGAATTATTATCGGAGGCTGCCACAGCCCAACAACTGCATTCGAATTTCCACAATGCCTTACGATGGAGACCACTTGAGGCCAAAAACGAGCATCTTGTCAATTGCCTTTCAAATACCTGATAAATCATTGAAGGCATGCAATAAGAAACCAGTTTTAAGGTTTAAAACATGGTTTCAATCAAGGAAAAAAAATATATACAGAACTTAAAAGGAAGAAAAATAAAACAATATGAATCTACCAAAGAGGTCCATGTCCAACAATCCTTGCGATGAAGGTCAAGAATAGTATATAAATGAATGAATAAATAGATGGAAAGAGTTTCCACACCAGTAACATTTATTATCCAACAGGAGAGAGCTGTCGAAGTCACTAGAAAGCCATATGCATGGATAAGAGATTGAGCATGACAAAACGGGCCAAATTGTTTTGGCATAAGTGAGCCAAATTGTTTTGGCATAAATGAGCACATAATATCTATACATACACAATTCAAATGACAAGAAAATCTAAAATATCCAAAAGCAAGATACAAAGGTTAGTGTATGGAAAAATATAAAAGAGAAGGATATAGAATAAAACATTTGGATAGATAACAACTGAAGTGTGCAGCAGAAAAAGAAATATCAATTATCCCATGAGTTCAATGCAGGATCATCACATCCTCTATTCCATTATAATTTAAGTGACGTAACTTCATGGACATAACTATTTTGTTTGATTTCTGTTGAATTTAAAAGTATTTAAAAAGCAGAAAAAGATGAGGATGAGGCAAATGTCAAAGCATTAGATATGCTGAATTTTTATTGAGGATCAAACTTATGAACAAATGAGATGCCCGCTTAGCTAAGTTAACCATATTAAAGAAGCTAGCATCAGCATCAGCATCAACAGTCAACGGTCATACAATTGATGTATGGAATTTTTGAAAAAATGTCAAATAGACAGTACAATTTAAGTACATTTTTAGTGAGCATGTGACTATTATTGGTAGAAAGAACTAGGCTGGATAATCAAGATGACTAATCTTTTTAGGGATTTTTACATACATAACACTTAAAACTATGTTATTTACTCATTTAACACCTAAAGTTTTCTATTTACACACATACCACTTAAAACTATTTCTCATTTCTAAAAAACCACTCCGTCCCTCTCTCGCCGTGAAATCTCGCTGGACTGAACTTCTCTCTCCCGGATGTAACTTACAGCGTAAAGAATGGTAAAAACCTCAGTCCCGGAGTGAAAAGCCCAAGCCTGAGCTTTGCGCTCGACGAAGGCGGCTATGATCAGAAACTGGATGACGCCAAAAAAACAAGTGTACGAAGTGACGAAAAGCCTCGCCGGATATTTCTTAAGAACCGTCAGATAGATGCACCCAAGTGTCCAGCTTTTGCCAGCCTTTGCATCTCCTAACCAAGTTTCTGCCACCGCCGACGACGATACAGCCGAAAGTCCCGGCGGCGGCTGTGACGACGGTAAGAAGATGGTGGGACCTTTATACAATGTAATCACTGTGGCGCCGGCGACGCAGGCTAGTGTGTCGATCACCTTCGCGATGCCATCGCGCCGGTCCAATCTCACTTTATCTATTCTGATATGATTCACAAATAGCACACCGTTAATTTTAACAGCATAATTCAACAAGATCATTCGAGGAGGGTCAATATAAGATGCTTTACGACCTCCGTCGCGCCGGCGAAGGTGTTAGAGACAGGGCACCTTACGAAGTAAGAATAGGTCTGTTGGTGCAAGCCGACAGCAAGAATCTGGAAGAATTCATCCGCAATGCCTTTACGAAGGTGTTAGAGACAGGGCATGATCGTGTCTGTTGGCGAAAGACACGGAGGCACTCGCGGCGATGGAGAGAGAGAAGTTCAGTCCGGTTCTGCGACAATGGTGTCCGGCGGCCACCGGAATAGCGTTGGTAACGTTGCATAATTGCTTCGGACAGGCCGTCGTCGGCGGTGGAGGCCCGATCGCCGGAACTCCGGCGTGCAGGGCCTTGCGAAGTTCAGTCCAGCGGGATTTCACGGAGATTGGGACGGAGTAATTACGGAGTGGTATTTTAGAAATGAGAAATAGTTTTAAGTGGCATGTGTGTAAATAGAAAACTTTAGGTGTTAAATGAGTAAATAACATAGTTTTAAGTATTATGTATATAAAAATCCCATCTTTTTATGAGCTTCCATGATCTCCTCTTCGACCTTTCAAGTTCTTATGCTGCCTCTCCAACAATTTCTCCTTACCTCAAAGATACTTGCAGCATTCTTTTATTGTTCACGTCATGCAAGTCCTCATCTACTTTTGTCGTGTTGATGGGACTTGTGACTTTCGATGTGTGATTATGAACTATAGCAATTCTCAAATCATAATCTTTCAGTCATCTATTGCAATCAAGTTTAAGGCATGTATGGGACTTGACTTCTTAAACCATTTTTTTTGGCGATATTACTTGACACTTTACAACCAAACATAACATTCTTACTCTTCTATTGGGAGTGTTTCAATAGTTGCTATATGCAACTTCTAATGATTGTTTTGACTAGTGCATAGGGATAAAGTGATGAATAGAACCTAAGAAAAAATCTGGCAACAAGAAACAACTCATTCTATTTTGACAAAACTTTTGGATTAGCGCTAAAGAGTCTATAACGAAGTAGCTCATCTCACTTACCTCACATAATCCTATAGCATTCTTGGACGGTCAAATGATAATGCTGTGGAGAAAAATGAGATGGAGTATCTACCTTGGAGGTGTTACTATCTTGGAAGCAAGTGGAGCAACGAAAATCCCACATTGATTGCTTGTTTCTTGAAACATAATAATTATGACAATAGAAGTTTTTGAGACTATTGAGCTTTCAAGTGCAAATAGCATAGTCACGTGATTGTCAATTGAAAAACTTGACAGTATCATCACGTGTTAGAGGATGAGCATCAGGGTGAATGAGGTGGTTGTGACAACCAATAAAGAAGCAAAAGAACCTCCACTACACGAAAATAATTGTTAAAATTAAAGAAGGGTTGGGTTCATAAAGAAGAGATTGAGATGCCATGACACCATTGAGGTAGGGGATTTAAAGAATAATAAAGAGGTAGCTCAAATCTTTGTTGAATGAGAACTTGGCGAGGTAAGGATGTTACGGCAAGAAGGGGATGCAACAAGAACAATTAGCATACTTACAAGGAAAAAACTTGAGCGCGTTGGAGCTGCATGGGCAGGTGAGCATAGCAAGAATGCAAACACCATGCATTTTTTGATGCAAATGTGTGATTGAACAAGCATGCACATACGCACAAGCAGGCAAGCACAGGCTTGCGACAAGCATGGATAAGGATAAGCGAGGAAGCACAAGCATGGGATCACGAGTATGGATTTAAGCCCTGGAACATGGGCTAGTCATGTGTTGATTGAGATGGAGGTTTTTTGAAGGTTGCAAGCTAAGAAGGGGGAGAACGGGTAGGAGAAGTGACAACCATGGCTACTTATGCCACACTAATACCATGTTTTGGGAAAAGAGATTTCTGTGTCTTATTCAATAGAAGAGACCAATAATTATAATAAGTAAATGAATACAATATCGTAAAGGTCACTCTAGGTAAAGGTAGTTAGATAAATACACCCCACCCTCTTTAACATTATTTCCAAACACTGCTTCATCCAATCGGCTAAGTCTGAAGTTTATTTTCACAAAGCTCCACTTGCAGCTCCTTTTCACTTACAATCACCTTCAAGATGATAATATCTTTGTCAAACAGCACTTTCACTATTAGATAAAGATACTAATAGGTTGTTCTCATTTGAGAGCCCGAGGAAGACGAAACGGAGTGTTGGGTCATTGGACTTGTGTCCAACAACCCCCAAATGCATGAAAGTATGAAACTTACATTCATATCGCATTGCAAACCGTCGCCTATGATCATACCTAGGGGTAGACGTTGTCATTCGATCCCAAATTGAATGAAAATGTATATGCATTTCCTATCCATGACAAAAGAACGAACCGACAAGTATAGGAGCTTACACACATTGATATTTGAGAATTTTCATGAATTCTTTTTACTGTTTGAAGATGAATTTAGTCAATTCAAAAAACCCCAAATTATTATGAGACCATTGATCGTCAAAGGTTTATGTTGCAAGTCCATAATTGGCATAGTTGATTAATTTTGCAAGAATTTGACACTTTGCAAAAGTTCAGGCATTAAATGACAACAACTCATTTCTCTAAAAATTTCCTAAATTCATGAAAATTTGTAACTCATTCAATGCACGTCCTAACCCTTAGATTATGACAAAATTAATCTTAAGACTCTTTCAAAACAATAGAGATATCTTTCCTATTTTATCATTGTTCGCTCTAGAAAAATAATAATAGGCACGAATCTCTCTCACACAAGCTTAAAAGTTCCTTATTTTGCCTGAGGTAGATTGAAATTTAACATTTAATCAGATTTACCCTGAGAGTAGTGTCAGGGTTTATTTAAATCTGGGTTCTACTTCCTATGAGCGCAAGCCCTCATAGTTAATTACCCATCCTACTGCATTAAAAGAGCACACTTGATTAAGGATAAAATATATTTACTTTGTATAAGGAGAGTGGAAATGTGCAAGAGGTGGCTCGAATTTATGGGGGGTGAAGGTACACCCTATCAAGATCATATGGTTCCGTCATCTCAGGTATACCATGTGTTACAATTTAGCAACACTAACAATCATTGATTGTAGTATCCAAAGAATTTGATTAGTAGCTATAGGTTGCCTCCTCTCAGGGATCCTAAGTAAACTGAAGTGGAAAATATGAATTTTTAATTTGGTTTAGTTTAGATTGAGACTTATAGATCTATTTATGAGTTGCTCATGTGATTGAATTTAGGTAGGCGCTTACTGCTTTTATTTGAAAGTTGTTTTGAGCTAACATAAAGAATAACTTTTCATATTTGATGTAGACAAGGAATATAGGGGACCCTATATTTCTTGAACACAAAAGACACACAAGAAGAACACTGACAAAATGAGTAGAACTTAAAACAAACTTTGTTAATTAAACTCAAATGACCCAAAACTTGACAATCTCAACAAAAGATGCTAGGAGATTTTAAAGAAATAAAGAAACTTAATAAAGACGCTATCCTCAGACAACCGTCAGAGCGGGTTCCTCACATGCATCGAATTTGTAGGTTAAATAAGTAAAGTGCATAGAACTAGCAAACCGATGGTCCACCACTGCAAGATTGGCCCAATTCTTCAATAGATGCTTCAAATCGACTCTGATACGACACCCTAAAGTTGCTTTACTTTGAGAAGAAGGATACAGATGGAGTGGCAGTTGCGGAGAGACGAAAGAGGTTAGAAGCCAGAGAAGAAAGGGTGGAAAGAGCCCGCAGGATTTCCGGAGGGGATGAGAAACGAAGGTTGGAAAGAGCCCGCAGGATTTCCGAATAAACCCGCAGGTTAATAGCAAATATGCTTACAAATATCAACTGCCTTTTCCACACAACATCATCTCATTTTTATAGGCAAGAGAGAGGAATGCCAAGAGTCTCATATATTAATTTCCTGCATAGAAATTTTCCCCCATGCTCACCAGGAACAAAAGAGACATTCAACAGGCTGAAAATTCAAAGCAGCCAAGCCACAGAGTTCGGAAAAACAGCCAGCACCTCACGATCCAAGGAGCCAGCACCTCAGGCCGTGAGTTCAAAGCAGCAAAGCCACGGGAAATTTCTTCCCAGTTCGGAATTCAGCTCCACATTAAACCAGAACAGGAATCCAAGGAGTTCATGTCTCGGTAAGCAAACAGCCCGCTAGAATCCAAAGCAACACAGGCTCGGGAAACCATCCAAGGACGGAAAAAAAAAATGGCTGGCCGAACCCCCAAGAGTTTAAAGCACATTTATTATAAAGTTATTGCTTTGAATTCAGCCACCATTTAAAAAATAAGCCACGGTTCTCCAAGAGACAAGAAGAAAAGTGGAAGGGGAAGGGACAAGGCCACTCCAAAAGTAAACTTCATAATGATGTACCTTTTTTTGGATAATAATGAGCTACTAAACTTCAGCTCAAGCAACTTAGGGAACAAGCTCAATACTGAATGCTCCAAAAACAGCCAACCCGAGAACCACCAGCGGCCAGGGACCAATCGAACCAGCAAACCAAAGGTCTACCAAGTCATATGCACAACCTACCATGATCATTGGATGCTTTCCCATCATTGGATAGCTAAAAAAAAGAAAAGAAAATAAAATAGAAAACAAAATATACTATTGTTCAAACAAAATAAAAAGTACATAATTCTTGATTTCATCAATATTAATGAGCTAAACTTTAGCTCAAGCAATAACGAGCTAGAAATAAGTAGCTCCCAAGAATTTAGCTCAAAATCAAAGCAGCCAAGGCCGAACCCGAGAGGCAACCAGCAGCCAAAAGACCAAAAGAACTCAAGTTATTTTTACCTCCTCCCCCCCACTTTTCCTACATCAATATTTTTTTTAACATAAAACAACTAAACTTACATTCCATCGCTTGAGAAGATACAAGTGGCGTCGAACTTGCGGAGAGAAGAAAGAGGTAAGAAGCCGAGATGAAATAGAGGACAAGCTCGCAAGCTTTCCTAGAAGAAGGAGAAGGGATGGAACAAGCTCGCAAGCTTTTCCAAGAAAAACCCTCAAGTTTTTTTGGCTTCCAAAAATCAACACATAACACTCTCTCTTCAAAAGTTATTGAAGGAACCTGGACCACTTCTGGTTTTTTCAGTAGGGTGATGTCTCCAGAAGATTGAGGACTTGACCGCACTTTAAAGTATAGATTATGGTGCAAGCAAAAATTAGGACAACCCCCTAATTTTTTGCTAGCAAAAGAAACTCTTCCTAGGATAATAAGAAATTACACGAAATACTCAAAATACACCTTTGATATCAATAAATGACCCTTAAAACTTTTGACACTTACAAACACAAACACAAAGAACACCTAAAGGAGCTCTTCTTTTCTTAAGACGAAGTTTTAGAAGATAGGGAGGTAGAAGAAAATAACTCGCAAGCTATTTAATCCCGCAAGTTTCACTTTCCAAAAATCACAATTCATTCTTCTTTTTTTCAAAGAAAATTAGCCACCTTTTTCAACTATTCATTGGATTCACTGCTGTTGTTTCTTCATGCAGATTTCGGTTTCCCTGCTAGCCTTTGGTTTTCCCAATTGAGGCTTCGGTTTTCCTGCTGCATGCCATTCATCTCCCCTCCTTGCTAATTCCTAGACTAGTGTTTTATCTTCTCAAAAACTTGCTATCTTAGCGTTTGCAAATTTTGAATAAACCTTTGATAGAAAGAAGCTAAGCCATGAAACCCTCTCACCTTGCTTATGTTTTTAGGAGTTGGCCAGTTTTGAATTGCCTCAATTGTCACATGATCAACCTTGATTCACTTAGCAGACACAATGTATCCAAAAAATGTTAAAATTTGAAGTCATGAAAGAATATTTTTTAAAATTGATGTACAACTTTTGCTCTCTTAGCGTTTGCAAGTTTTGAAAAAGTTTTTGAAGTTGATTGTGTTGCCTGTTGGCCTTCCTCTTCCCCTTACCTGATTGGTTCGGTTGGAGGTGGAAATTGGCTATTTGGCTCCCCTTTTTCTCCTATAAATATGAGGTGATTTTGTTATGACGAGATTGTTGATTAACTTGATAAAAGTTTATAAGAACCTGAGAGTTTCTTCTCTTTTCTTGGAAAAGCTTGAGATCTTGTTCCAATTCTCTCTTCCTCCTCTCTATTTCGTCATGGCTTCTAATCTCTTCTTCTCTTTGCAAGTTCCACTCCACTTGTATCCTTCTTCTTGAGCTATTGGGAGGTGTTTGTTGGCTGATTTGGAAACATTTGCCAAAGGAGTTTGGTTGGACGTTGGACCTTGTTGCTGTGGTGGACCCTTGGTTTGCAAGCCTTATCACTTATCATATTTTACCTACTTTTCGTTGCATGTGACGAAACCGTTTGTCGGTTGTTCTGAGGATAGTACTTTTATTTTATAATTTTGTTTCATTTGTTCGACTTTTTGTTTGTCTTGGTGTTTGTTTGGATGTTCGCTTTAGATTGAATCGAGTTTGGTTTCTATTATCCAAGTGTTCTTCTATTTGACTTTTCCTTCTAGTTTGCCTGAATCAAGTTTTGGTATCAACTTATATGACAAACAACAAACTTTATAAACTTTTCAATAAAACATGACGCTTACAAACTTTGACATAAAATTAAACACCTAAACTTGCATTCCATCCATCGAGAAGAAAGATACAGGCGGGGTGGACACTTGCGGAGAGAAGAACGAGATAAGAAGTCCGAGACGAAGGGAGAACAAGCTCGCAAGTTTTCCTAGAGGAGAAGAGAAGCACGGAACAAGTTCGCAAGCTTTTCCAAGGAAGAAGAAAAAACCCTCAGGTTTTTGACTCCAAAAATCTCATCATATCACACCTCTTTTTGAATACAAAACACCTAATATTTATTGGAGAAAAATGGGCAATCAAACAGCCACCAAAAGAGAGCCCAAAGGACAACTTCAGCCACCTAAAACAGCCAACCAGCAATCTATTAGATCAGTCCAATGGACCGGTCCAGCCGGTCCACGCGAGACAGGCCCTAACGCAAAACAGCAGAGCCTTTCCACCTGCAATGGATGCCGCGCGACCCGCAAGCATTGCGAGAGCCGAATAGGAAGGTTTTTTGGGGGAATTAAGAGGGAAATTTGAATGTAGGGATTGTTTAGGGATTTCCTTTTGATTTGTATGCATTAAATAGTTTGTTTTCCTAGGATTAGGGCATCTTGAATTTGGCTGAAATTTGAGATCTCTTAGATTTATGCTTTCTTTGGGCTCTAGCGGCGTCTAGAGATTTGGGAGAGATTGATCCTCCTCTCGAATAGAGGATCAATTGTATCTTGCTATTTTTCGTTTTCTTTTCATCAAAAAATACAAATTATATACTGTTTTCGTGGTTTTGTGCGGACTTTTGTGAAGGATTCTCGCTGTTTTTTTAAGATTGATAGGAAATACTTGAGATCTACAAGTGTTTCCTATCAAATTGGTATCAGAGCAAGTCGTGGGATCGGTGGAGGGCTGATTCTGGCAAATTTCAGCGGTGAATATTTGCCCAGAAAAAGGGGGATTGCTGTTTTTGGAGTTTCAAATCCATAATTTGTGATTTTACAAACTCCGGATTACAATGGAGGCCAAAAAGGTGGATGCTTTTGAAGAAAGGCTTGAATGAGAGATGAATCAAATCAAAACGATGATGGAGGAAAGGATTTCCTCCATGGAAGGACAAGTCGTCGATCTCCGAGACATGATGAAGAAGATGTTAGAGATTCAAAACCAAACGGCAACGTCCGTGGCAAAAGGAGGGGAAGGAATAAGTATGAATTTGGAAATTCGTAGTGAGGAAGTTGAGGTAGAAATCATGGAAGGAGAAAGAAGAAGACCCTATCTGGAGCCTGTCCAGAGGGATGAAAGAGAGGGTGGATATGGGGAACGCCAGGAGGGATACTATGGTCGCCGAGGTGCTGATTTTGAAGATAGAATGGGGGGTTTTGAAGGAGGTTTGGGCTATGGCAGAGCAAGAGAAAACTGGGAAACAGGGGGTGCACCTAGCACTTGGGAGAGGGGAAACTATTGAAGATTCCGGGGCAATGGGGCTGACCAGAAGGTAAGGAAGTTGAAGATGCCCATCTTCGAAGGAGAAGATGCATATGGATGGATTTACAAGGTAGAGAGGTACTTTGCCGTCAATGGGTTGACGAAGGAGGAGAAGCTAATAGTAGCGGGATTGTGCTTGGAAGGGAAAGCCCTATCGTGGTTTTAGTGGAGAGATCAACAGAGGCTGATCAGAAACTGGAGAGAATTTAAACATTGCACAATAGAGCGTTTCCAAACCGATCGGGGATGAGACTTCTATGAGCAGTTCTTTTCTTTGACACAGGAGGGATCAGTAGCAAATTATCGGGAGCAATTTGAGCACCTAGCTAGCAGGGTGGAGCGACTCTCAAATACAGTGTTGGAGGGGAATTTTATGAAAGGGTTAAAGGCAGAGATCCGAGCGGCAGTGAGTCTGATGCCTAGTGACTTGGGGGAGGCCATGAAATTGGCACAGCTGGTGAAAAATCAGAAGAATCTGGAGAAGGGAGCCAGGAGAAGTAGCTCAGGAGGCTCTTACAAGATTACGACCACTCTTCTAGCACCCAAGGGGCATGCCTCAGGAAACATTAATGAGACCACCAGGGAGAAGCCAGTAGGAGGGAGTGGGGAAAATTTCAAGAGGCTGATAGAGAATGAGATGCAGGAGAAGAGGGCCAAGGGGTTGTGTTTCAGGTGCGAGGAGAAGTATACGAAAAGGCATCGATGCAATGACCGAACTCTTTAGGTTCTCACCGTCTGTGATGATGAGGAAACTAAGGAGGTGAGGAGGAGATAGAGGAGGAGATGGAGGAGAAGCTACACTTGGATCTGACTGAGATTTCCCTGAACTCAGTGGTAAGATTCACTACGAATCATACCATGAAGGTGAAGGGGGAAATAGGGGGCAGGGAGGTGGTGGTGCTAATTGACAGTGGGGCTACCCACAATTTCATTTCCACTCAAGTCGTCGACCAATTGTGAGTGAAATTTGTGGATACCGATTGTTATGGAGTGATGATGGGTATAGGGAAGGTAGAGAAAGGCCAGGGAATCTGTAAAGGAGTGGTGTTGACCATCCAGGAGATTCAAGTAAGGGAAGACTTTCTCCCACTAGAGTTAGGAAGCACTGATGTTATCCTGGAGATGAAGTGGTAGCAAACATTGGGGGAAACCAAGAAATATTGGGGAGCACTCACGATGGAATTAATGGTGGATGGGAGAAAGGTGGTTATAAGGGGAGATGTAGGATTATCCAAGGCCATGACATCACTTAAGACCATGGTTAGGGACATACAAGAGATGGGGGAAAATTATCTTGTGGGACTACACAAGCTGGATGCGATCAGGATGGAGGGAGAGGATGTTTCGCTTTCAGGGCAACCCTTAATTCAACAAGTTGGTAGGGATTTTCAGCCACTTCAAGGATAGCCACCTCCACGGGAACACGAGCAATCTCCACCATGAGGACAAGGTGGATCTTCGGGAGGGGAGTATTGTTAGATCAGTCCAGTGGACCGATCCAGCCGATCCACGTGGAACCGGCCTAGACGCAAAACAGCAGAGCCTTTCCGCCTGCGATGGATGCCGCGCGACCCGCAAGCCTTGCGGGAGCCGAATAGGAAGGTTTTTTGGGGGAAGTAAGAGGGAAATTTGAATGTAAGGATTGTTTAGGGATTTCCTTTTGATTTGTATGCATTAAATAGTTTGTTTTCCTAGGATTAGGGCATCTTGAATTTGGCTGAAATTTGAGATCTCTTAGATTTAGGCTTTCTTTGGGCTCTAGTAGTGTCTAGAGATTTGGGAGAGATCGATCCTCCTCTTGAATAGAGGATCAATTGTATCTTGTTATTTTCCGTTTTCCTTTCATCAAAAAATACAAATTATCTACTGTTTTCGTGGTTTTGTGTGGACTTTTGTGAAGGATTCTCGTTGTTTTCCGAAGATTGATAGGAAATACTTGAGATCTACAAGTGTTTCCTATTACAATCAGTCCAGAAATAGCTCCCAAACAGCCAGCATTTATTCCAAAACAACACCCAAAAAGGCCACACAAAAAACAGGGAAAAGCAGCCACGAGACAGCCAGCCAGGGGAGGAACCGAAGGGGCACAAAGGGAGACGGAACCAGCACCCAGCAAAGGAGAAAAAGCAGCCACGGGAAACAGCAAAGGAAGAAACCGAGGAGACACAAAGAAGGTGAAAAGGCAAGAATCCAACACATAATGAGCTAACATAAAGATTACATTTTCATATTAATGAGCTAAACTTTAGCTCTAGCAATAATGAGCTAGAACTAAATAGCTCACTAGAATTTAGCTCAAAACCAAAACAGCCAAGGCCCAACCCGAGAGGCAACCAGCAGCCCAAAGACCAAAAGAACTCAAGTTATTTTGACCCCCCCCCCTTTGCTTATATCAATTCTCCTCCGGTTGAAAATACTCATCTCTGAATGGGTTGTCTTCAAAATTTTGGAAATCTGGCATTTTAGATTGTTGAATTAAAACGTCATACTTTTGTTTAATGGCTTCCTTTTCTTGTTCAAATTCTGCTAGAAGTGAACGCTTCTTAGGCTCGTATCTCTCGGCACATAATTGCAGTTGTTCTTGAATCTTGAGAAGTTTGATCTGTATCGGGTCTGAAGAACTTTCTTGTGGCGAGATTCATTGACTTTTAGGAATAGATTCTTCAAGTTCATTAGGCTTACTTTCTTGACTGCATTTCACTTAAAGTTTATCCATCTTGACTTAAAATAAAGGAAGACCCAACAAAAACTTAGATTCACTCGACACCACTGACTCACACGACACTCAAACAACAACCAAAACTCACACAATAACCAAGACTTACACAACTATAAATTCACATGACACTCACATTCATGACACCAAGACACACACGACAACCCGCTTTGATATCAAATTGATGCATGCAAAAATATAAGGAGACCCTAATTTTTGCAAGCATGTTACAAAACTTCGTAGGCTATAAGAAAATACACAAAAAATTTAAAAATACGACAAATTATAACTTATACAACAAACAACAAACTTTATAAACTTTTCAATAAAACATGACGCTTACAAACTTTGACATAAAATTAAATACCTAAACTTGCATTCCATCTCTCGAGAAGAAAGATACAGGTGGGGTGGACACTTGTGGAGAGAAGAACGAGATAAGAAGTCCGAGACGAAGGGAGAACAAGCTCGCAAGTTTTCCTAGAGGAGAAGAGAAGCACAGAACAAGCTCACAAGCTTTTCAAAGGAAGAAGAAAAAATTCTCAGGTTTTTGACTCCAAAAATCTCATCATAACACACCTCTTTTTGAATACAAAACATCTAATATTTATAGGAGAAAAAGGGGCAGCCAAACAGCCACGAAAAGAGAGTCCAAAGGACAACTTCAGCCACCCAAAATAGGTAACCAGCAATCAGTCCAGAAACAACTCCCAAACAGCCAGCATTTATTCCAAAACAGCGCCCAAAAAGGCCACACATAAAACAGGGAAAAACAGCCATGGGACAGCCAACCAGGGGAGGAACCGAAGGGGCACAAAGGGGACCAGAACCAGGACCCATCAAAGGAGAAAAAGCAACCACGAGAAGAAACCGAGGAGACACAAAGAAGGGGAAAAGGCAAGGATCCAATTCCACATAATGAGCTAACATAAAGAATACCTTTTCATATTAATGAGCTAAAATTAGCTCAATCAATAATGAGCTAGAACTAAGTAGCTCCCAAGAAAATAGCTCAAAACCAAAGCAGCCAAGGCCAAACCCGAGAGGCAACCAGCAGCCCAAAGACTAAAAGAACTTAAGTTATTTGACCCCCCCCCCCCCCCCCCGCCGCCGCGTTTGCCTACATCATAGAGTTTGCCAAGAGCTTGCAGCCTTTTGTTAGGAGCCAGGTTTAGATTAGAATTTTTGAAGCAATTGTTTCTATTTTGTGTTTTGATTAGCTTTTTAGAAGTTTGAGTTTTAGTGTAAGTTGTACAACGTCGCTTAATGTGAATATTTTTCATAATTGCATTTTTTAATTTTAATTTAATTGCAATAATTAATTATATGAATTAATTAAATTAATTTTTAATTGAAATTAAGTTTTAATTTAAAATCAATTTCTCAGCTCATTAATATTTAACTTGGAATTAGATTTGATATTATATGTTGCCTTTACTTAATATCATATCTTATGTTGCTTTATCATGTTAATATTTTCATTGTAATTCAATTTCATACATCTTTTTACTTGCTACTTTATTATAGCATAATTTGTTAATTTATATGTACATCAAATTGTTGCTTTATAATATATTAGAATGTTAATATGCCATTATGTAATATATTATTTAATTATAATGCTAATAATTCACTTCTTGCCTTCATTTTCACCATGTAATTTTTAAATTAAAATATTTTTTCCATGAGCCTTATGACTCACCTCACAAACTACAATTCGCGTATAGGAATATTTCGGCGGTGGTAGGAGCTAATTAAGAAAGCTTTAATATGATATTTCGCCTATTCGGCTTCCTTTACCAATTCAGTTTCAAAATAAAACTGAAATTGTCGCCCAGAGCTCTCGTTCTCCTACCCTAGTTCGCCTCGTTTCATCGCACATCCTCTGCTGCTAACAAGTTTTGCGAAGGTCTTAGCTCTCCTTGACTCCTTCTGGCTTCTTCATCTGGCCAGCTGTAAAACCCCTCAGATTCTCCATTTTTTAGTGCAGTTAGTCCATACGAACTGACTTTAGTACGGGGCGAACTGAAGATAATTGTGAAGAATCTGTATGGTTTGTCTGGACGAACCTGTACTAGCCCGGACGAATCGTCGGGATGAAATTTGTCCATAGACCAAGTCGTCCATGGACGAATACATTTCGTCTGGACGAGATTTGTCCATAGGGCAAATCGTCCCGGGACGAATGGAAATCGTCCGGGACGATCCTGTTTGATAAGTATCGGATTTGAGATATTTTGGATCATTTTCAAGAGAGAGAAAAAGATGGAGAGAGAAAGAGAAGGAAAGAGAAGAGGAAGACTTGATTTAGGAGACCGCGGAGTGCTTTTCGTCCGTCGCTGTTGTTGGAAGATTTGTTCGCCTCGCAGTAAGGAATCCGAATCCTATTTCTGATTTCAAAGATTTCGAGTTTTGGTATTTCTCTGCTCAGTTTTGTGTTTCTGTTACCGAAAAACGTTCATATCTTTGTATTGACGAAATTTTTACCGCGTAACTTTTGGTATGTTAGTGAACTGATGTTTTTGTACGATTTGAGTATTTTCTGGAAAGTTTTCACCGGATACTTTGAATTCTGTGGGATTTTTATCGAATAGAAAATTATCCGGATGTTGAAAAATATTGATTCAGTACAAGTAAAGTCTTGAAACATTGTTTTACGCGATTTCTAGTAATTTGGTAATTTTCTGGATTTGTGCATTTTACAACGACTTCTGTCTACTATACAATATTTTAAGGAGTTTTCTAAATTTAGCCAAATCATGTTTTACGGTTACAATGCATTGATGAGATAATGATGAATGTTGTTATATGATTGAAGCTGTTGTTATATTATTGTGATATTGTGATACTACTGTGTACTGTGTGTGTGAAAGACAAGTAAAGACTGGTTGAATCGTTGGTTGGAGACTGATTGACCTGTACAAGATGGTGGGACGACGGGCTTTCCTTTAAATATGGTTTGGTGTTATCCTCTACTGATCACGTGATTACTGAAGGGAGTTATAAGGAGATGATTACTGTGCCGACGGGCAAAGAGTGACGACTCTTTTTTACTGAGCCAACAAATACAAGATACAAGATATTAATACAAGACTGAAAAACACCTTAATAGCCAGTGCTTTTACTTGCTCTGTATGACTACTGTACTGAATTGCATGTTTAGCAGTATTGTTACTGCTACTGTACGGATTTATTGATACTGACGGATTTATCGTTACTGTACTGTACGGATTTAGTTACTGCACGGATTTACTGTTAATGCATGATTTCACTGTTATACCATTACTGTTCATGTCACTGGATTGTACTGATACTGATACAGGCACTAATACTACTGATTCACTGTATATACATTATGCACGTGATATACTGTGTAAGTGACATATGATTCACTGAACATGTGATATAAATTACTGGATTTCATGTGATTCACTGAGCACGTGATATTGGATAATTGAATTACAAGTGTACGTTTTGATATGATTCTACGGCATTGATTGATTTCGACTATTTTAAATAATGTTATGATTTTATTTCATTGATGTGATTGATACTACCGAGATGAAGATTTCTTTAACGATTTAACTATTTACGGAATTGACTAGTGTTATGGATAGTGACAACTACTGTAGAGATTTGACATACGTACTGATTCATTGAGCTTTACGGACTTTTATACTGTTTACTGATTCTTCTATTGCAAATTGAGAATTTTACTGTTTCTGTATTGATATTGTTTACGCATTGACTACCGTTTATGTACTGATTACTGTTTATGCATTGATTTCTGATTCTACGTTGATTCAAATGATCATGTGTAAGTGACTGCAATGATTTGACTGATTGACATGCATATTGTTTCCGTATCGTGCTTTGATTTCAGTTGTAGGTTTTGGTGACCTGCTGGGCTTTTTGAAGCTCATTATATGTGGTTAATATTTTCAAGTTGATTAGGAATCTTCAGGAGATTGAGGTTGATTAGGAATCTTCAGGTTTTTGTCCTTTTGTTATAGTGATTCTTTTTATACTCAGGACAGGATAGATTACGTATGATTGATGTGTAGATCCTGAGTATTGTAAATGTACTTTTAGGAATGAATAGAAATGTTTACATGATGTTTTGAATTGTAGATTTTTTGTTAGACTGTTTGTTACTGGTTGATGATTATAGATAGCTCTGGTAGAAGATTGATTTAAAGGATTGACTGAATAATTCTTTTCAAGTTAGATCTTGAGGCGTCACACCGGCGGCACAGGCACAGCACTACAGGTAAGAAATCTATACCTTTGTCTTTGTCTTTGTCTTAGGGAAAAAATATTCATATTAATATCATTAATTAAGAATTAATACCTTTGTCTTTGTCTTTATCATATTAAAAAATATTCTATACCTATGCAGACTTTTTCCCTAAGCAAAAAATTCTAGAGCTGCACAGCCGCACAGGTAAGCTCTCTCTTTTTTTTTTCTATACTGTCTTTTGGTTATAGATTTTTTCCCCAAGTAAAGAAATTATTTACTATTGTATACTCATTAGAGTTCAATATTACTGTTTACTGATTCAGATAAAAAAAAAATCATTCCTTGAACTTGTTTGATCTAAAATCTCAAGTCTCAATATTATGTTAAAATTTATTGTAGTTTACTGTTTTATGTTTTCTTATTTCAATACCCAATGTAGTTTATTGTTTACTTGTTTAGGATAACAAAAAAAAATTTAGGAATCTGAATTTGTTTGATATATTATTTTCTTATTTTAATACCTATTGTAGTTGACTGTTTACTCTTTTAGGAAAAAAAATATTTGTTTGCTGCTTTGTTCTTAATTTTTTATATTTTGTTTGTAATTTTTATGTTTTATGTAGTTCGCAAATCTAAACTTGCACAAAGATTATGGAGAAATATTTTAAGAAATCATCACAATCTTGCGTATCAACACCAATAGAGAATTCAGAAAATAAGGCTGATGAGCAAAACAAAAAAAGAATTAGAGCAGATAGTGAATCATCAAAAAACATGGTAATACATTTAGAGAATCTTCACAAAAGCTAATACTGAATTACTTTTGTGTATTGCTTGTTTGAATCCATCAAATTTATTCTGTGCATTCAACAAAGAAAAATTAATTAAAATGGCAAACTTATATCCGAGTGATTTCACTCCCAATTTGATGATTTTTGACAATCAGCTGGAAACTTACATTATGGATATGCAATTTGATGTAAAATTTTCATCGTTAAAAGATAGAGAAAGTTTTGCTGAAAAAATGATTCAGAGCAGGAAGAAAATGTTATATCCCCTTGATTTTAGGCTTTTGAAGTTGGCATTAGTATTACATGTTGCAATAGCAGGAGTTGAAAGAGCATTTTCTTCAATGGTTATCATAAAAAATTGACTACGCAATCGAATTGGAGATCAGCGGATGAAAGATACTTTAATCGCTTATATTGAAAAAGAAATTTTATATTGTATTGACAATAATATTATTATTCAGTTATTTCAAAACATGAAAAATAGAAGGTATAAATCGTAAGTGTACTTTATTTTATATTTAGTAGTTTATTTTTATATAAAAATTTTTAAAACTGCCTATGCCGGTCCCAAGCCTGGATGAAAAAAGTTAGTGAAATTTTTAATAAAATAATTTAGCCCCCCCCCCCCAATAAATTTTCTGGCTCTGCCACTGGTTTTAGCAAATGTTCCATAAATATGGAATGCATGTGAGGTTGGCTGGCAGTCCAAGGCATCAAAACTACTCTCAGGTTGATTCATTGCTATGTTTTTGCAGGTTCAGATTTTGTGTTATTGTGAAGTAACATTGTCCAACACCAAAATATCCTAATCAATGAGAAGGGCAACCATGTTCCCTTTACAGATGTGATCGCAATGAAACTTTTCATCCCAATAATGGTATAAGCCTTTGTCACATCAATAGCAAGCACAACGGGAGTTAACTTTTTTATTGGCATTGAGGAGCAGATAGGTATTGATTTCTATGGTGTTCACAATAAGCAGGTTAGTTAGCTTAGCAATGGTGACACAATGGGATTTGTTGGTGGTTGGGAAAGTCTACCTTTACAGTTTTATCTTCAATGAATTGGACGAGTTCAATTGACTGGTGCAAGTAATATTGGCTAACAGACAGAAGCTAAATTCTTTTTTGGATATTATATTTTAAACCGGATTCAAAATAACTTTGTGGAATATGTTCATCAAAGCAGTTAACAACTCAAAGTGAAGTTGATAGTTAGCAGCTGTGGGTGTTTGAACTATTTTATCAAGTTCACCTTGAAGCTCACTGTAATTCAATGGCCCAAAACAAACGTGGATTGCAGTGAGGAAATCTAACTTAAAAGTAAGGTTTTTAGTTTTGGATAACCATAAATACCTATGTTGCACTGATACACCTATTTATGAAGGCATGTTGTATCTGATACAACGATACACAGATACGCCTCCGATATGGCACCGATACGTGTTGGATACGGCAAAGCCGTATCCAATTAAAATACTATTTAATTTCAAAAGGACACGCGTATCCGATATGCGTGATTATTGAAAAACAAAAAAAATCTGAAAAAAAAAAGACGCGTCATATTTACTTCCGCAGCTGCGAGCGAGGTTCTCTCATTTCCGAGATGGATTTGAGTCTTTTGATGATATGGGAATATTAGAAATTGTCAATCTTTCACTTGTTGAGCCTGAATTAGAAGCTATGATATTTATTGAAGATGATATAGAAGTTCAAAGACAAACCACTGAAGAAGCTAATCATATCATTCCTTCTATTGAATAATTGAAACTTCATGTGCTAGAAAATTCATGTTTATGTTTTTGTTGTTGTACTAGATATTTAATGCTAACTTTTATTTTGATATTATAAGCTACAAGGCTAAAAATGATGTTGCTTTCTCTGTTTTTGTACTTTTAAATATTATGTTTCGATTGTTTTCTTAATTTTTATGTATGATTTATAATTATAATGTGGTGTACGCACTGCACACGTATCCTGTATTTTTAAGAATTGACATGTCTCGTATCCATGTCGCCGTATTCGTATCGATGCAACAAAGATAAATAATATTCCTTAGGTGGCCTGTCCATTTGGAATGATGTTAAGGTGATTGTATTGCCACCAGAGAGTCGCTAAAACCCATAACAGTATTCAATTTTCTGAATCCTAATTTTGAAGTTTCCAATATGTTTAAATGTGCATTGTTTTGAAGGGTTAACCATCCATAAACCCCCATCAAGCCAATTTTGAATTAGACGATTGACAAATCTGATTGTGATGGATCATTAATGAAAGACATATGTTCCCTATTTGACTTCAAACATGGTAAGGAAAAGTTGAATTTCTCTTAGGGTTTTGTTGATTAAGGACAGTTATTCATTAGAGGTATTCAGGCACTAAGACACCTTGACAGTGGATCAAGTTCTTTCGTCCATAACTTCAGAGTTTTGGAAGGCATCAACTACTATATGTGCCATGGTTGGAGCGAGGAACAGGGGTGGGATGTTAAATATAATAGCATCAAATGTTGCAAATAAGTGGTAGGTTGAAAAAATCGGCAACTCTTAATAAAGAACTATTCAGAAAAATAGAAAAACATGGTGAGAGAGAAGAAACATAAAGAGCAGGGAATAAAATGATATTTTTCATTACCTCCAAATCAGCAAAAATTTTCCTGATATACTCATAATTCTCTATAATTGCAAATCAAAGTTAACTCTACTGCAACTTACTGTCCCATAAATATAACAAAACAAAACAGCCCACTCAATGGTATCAAGACACCTAAGCTATCAATAACAACTCGTATAAATTTAGGAATACGCATTTATTAATCACACCCCATACACCCACTATTATCCTCCATTCCGGTGGTAGTCTTTAAGCCATGCATGTTCTTTGCATTCCCACAATTCATACACTCAAGTTGATGTCATTGGGGGCTCGTTGGTGGCAATGTTCATATAATACTAGCACACCATTATAACTATCTCATATAGCCTACACTACAAGTATTGGTGAAATAATACTCTTCATAGCATACCATTAAATTTTCACACTTCGTTTAATCAAATTTGAAGTAGTAAGCATTCAACTAGCCTCTTCAAAAATAAAAAAATGATTTTCTAATCAAAGAATAATTGATAATCATATAAAAAAAGTGATTAACATGCATACCACTGAATTATTACATATTTATATGTCTAACATTTAAATCTTTATTTTAGCTCATATAACACATTAATCTTTAAATTACATAAAAATATCACTAATTTTATGTATCCAAAGTGAAATACACCTTTTATGAATTAAGATGTGAATTATCTACTAAGGTGTTAGATAAATAAATGTAAAAACTTTAAGTATTAGGCATATAAATATATAAGAATTTTGAGGTATGTATGTAAACCCTGTAAAACATCTATATTATTGCCAATTATCAACCATGGTAGTATTTAAAGTTTTTGGTAGCATACTACTAATAAGAGTAATGTTTTACCCACTCAAATTCTAGCGTGTTATGTGTTGACTAATATTAACTTTTTTTAGTAGATAAAATATCACTCTACAAATAAAAGCTCTGAAACATAACCAGTATAACCAATGAGTAGGTTGAGTGGTATGGCCTTCGATGTGTCTAAAGCTTGAATCCTACGCATTAAAAATAAATTCAAACACAAATAAATGCATAGTATATCAGCTACAAAATTTAAGAAACAAAAAATGTACCACTGATCCCGAGCTTTTAGAAAATGTAAATGGCAAATCGCTCAAAAGGACAGCACGCTGCATTTGTTGTTCGAATCTTGCACACTCTTCTTTGTGATCATTCCAATGCATCTTCTGCCGAGTGTGAAACAAGAGAGTTAACGAACAAAAAAATGTTTCAAGAAAACAAATATCCCATACTTGATATCAAATCATATTGAAGTGGCACGGGAAAAACACTAACACTATAAATAACAATTAGGAAGATTCGAGGATCAATTTCAGGCATCGAATAGGAAATTAAAGATAGTAAAAAGTGAAAAACCGAAGCTCCGAGAATCAATTTCAATTGTTGGTTCAACAATACAAGGCGGCATGAAGTGTAAAACCCTAGTACTGAAAAGGATGCAGAGAAAACGGTGACCTGGTGAGTTAACGAACAGTATGCGACGGCCCCGCAGTTGCCGCAGCGCCTCTTAGGCGGGCCGGGGACGCAAGAGTCAGCACTTCCCTTCGCGGCACACTCCATGGCTTTCTTTTGTATGGGGCCGATATTTAGAAAAATCTGTTAAAGGGAAATTTAAGATTAAATTTAGCGTAAACGTAATTTATAGATGACTTGTAGCCGGTTTGGTACGACGGCTAGGCTGCAGAGGTACGCGACTCGAGGTTGTTTGTGGCTGTTCTTTGTACCGGAGGTGTAAAAAATTTCAGGTTGGCCTTTTGTTTTTGGCGATCAAAATATCTTATTTCTATGCTGAGCTCCGCAATTCTGTCAAAGGAAAAGAAAAATATGTTAATATCCTTCCTTTCTCTCGTTGGTATCCCCTGAAATTTTCTCAGTAATTCTTCTACTGATCTAAGGCTTCCAACACATCCCTAATTTATAATTGGGAAGGTAAAATTTTCGAAAGCCCCTTTTGAAGTCTGCACCCTCTTGTTATCCTGTCCTAAAACTTTTTTCTTCATTCTTGAAACTCTAGGCCGGCATAAGCTTCAACACATTCTCTTTTTCCGCCATTTCAAGCTTACTATTGCTCATTCAGCCATATATCATCTATTGCTCATGAGTGATGATTTTGTTCTTTGAAGTCTAATTACATAATTATGTTATGTTTAATATTATAATATAAATACATTATTACTTCATATTGATATAATTCCTATACTACAAATATTATATTTATATGCATATATAGTTACTACATTTTAATGTACATTTGTTAATATTTTTTCGCTTACTTTAATCACTCAAATTTTGCTAAGGTTTATAAATCTTCAATATTAATACTAACAAATGCTAATGTAAACAGGCTATATAATGGGTAAACCAAAGGACGGGGGAGCGTTTGCAACATGGGAGCGCGATGTTAAAATATTTTTTTATGATTTATGTTTGAAGTTGATTGAACTAGGAAATTGTCCAACATGCATTTTAATCAAGAGAATTGGAAAATTTTAATGAAATGTTTTCAAGAGAAAACGGGTAGAGAGTATGACAAATGCACAACTTTCAAAATAAATATGATAAACTAAAAAATGATTGAAACTTATGGAAGGAGTTAAAGTGAGGCACAACTAAATTGGGTTGGGATTATAGAAGAAAGACTATTGATGAACCAGGTGAATGGTGGAAAAAAATTTACATGTGACCAATGAATTATTATATATTTATATATTTATTTAGTTCAGACTTAATTTTTTGTAGTTTCTAACATATACAATTAACTATGCCTTATAGGTCATTCTAAATGCCAAAAATTTAGATATTGCGGCATAGATCCTGAACTAGAGGATATGTTTGACATAATGTTCATGAGAGTTGCTGCTGGTGCTCATGTTTGGGCTCCCAACCAAGTTGTCGAACATCATGATTTTGGGGGAGATTCTGAACTATTAGACAAAGTTGATAATTCTTTTGAAGTTCTTTTACAAAAAAATAGACAACCTTACTAATTGCAACAACTCACAATGTCAATCAATTTCAACTTCTACAATTCGTAAAGAAAAAAAAATGAATCCGGTTTCCTACGAAACCAAATAACTCAACTTGTAAGTGCATGCATAAATATTAGAGCAGTGTCAAATGTATTGCAATCAACAAGCTATCCTCCATTACTATCCGATGCAATTAAAGTATTTGATCAAATCAATGAAGTATTTGAAGATATACCAACTTACTCGTACTCAACAAAGTTGCTCGAGGATCCTATCAAGCGAGAAGTGTTAATGTTAATGTTGTCTGAGTGAAGAATTCACTCTCTTCATTAATGCTATGAAAATCAGGATACATAGTTTCTCAATTTCACATTTACTCTTATTAAGTTGTTTAATGTATTTTCCTACTTCATCGGAATAACTTCTTCCTACTAGTATGAAAAATTATATAAACTTTCAAATTTAAAAATTGTATAGCTATGTCATTAGTAATAGCCCAATAGCTTCAATTTTTGCATTGTCTATGTCATCAGAAGATCACATGGAAGCTCCAAATCTGAATTTACTATTATATACAGATCCCTGTATAATTAGCTTTAATTTGTTTCATTCAATTTATTTAACTGGTGTGTTGCATTTCCACATTAGGGTCTAAATTATTTTTTATTTAGTAAATATGTTGAAATTTTCTTCTTTGTTGCTTGGGTTTATATATAGTAAATTTTTTGCATCTATTCCAAAATCCACAACGTATAATCCTTTGAATTTTGCACATGAGATTGATTTTCTGCTTCTGCAGAATGATGATCCATAAGGATAGAAACTTGCAAGGTTTTATTTATGAATTGGGTTATGTTCATTATCTTGATAGCTTTTGGCTGAGGCTATTAGTATTTATTTTTAATATGTATTTTATTTCATTGATGGTCTTTGTTGTTTCAACCATATTTCTTCTGCACGAGTGAATTTACTCTTTAGTTTCATTTTTTATATGGCTGACTTTAGCCTTATAAGTGCTTCTTGTGATCAGATCAACAACAATCTGACCACTTCAAGAAATTGAGCATAAGTCATTTGATGTGATTTTGACCGAATTTCTAGACTAGTTTTATTCAAGAGAAAATTTTAAGGCTAAGCATGATTATAATTTGTATTAAGAGCTTAAGCATATTTAAATAATTAAAATAGTCAAAATTGTCCATTTAAGGGGCGGGCGACTTATGCTGACTAGGATTAGCTGAGTTAGCTGCCTGTTATGCTGAGCGAGCAGAAGATGGTAAAATGGTGATAATAGTAAGTCACCCGTTAAACAGGAGACTTACCCCTGCCATTTAAAAAAAAAATTAATTTATTTCTGATTAGTGTTTACCATTTAAAAAAAATTCAACAAGTTATGCAAAATTATCACATAAGTAGTAGTTGGTCATAGCAGGAGTTTAACAAATGTTTAAGTTACGTACGTCAACCATATAATTGATCAAATACACATACAATCACTTTTACTACGACAAACAAATGAAATACTAGTTTCTACGACCCTTATTGGGCAAGTGGCTCTGTTGTGACCAACTGAATGACAAGCTCCACAAACTCCGTTACTCCATGGTCATGACTCGTCCATTGTATTGTGATACCGATTAGTCCTCGAACGACCTGATCGTCTGCTGTAGTTTGGGGGGAGAAGTGGGAACAAACCAACACTGGGATCATGTTGATGCCATTCATTCTTATTGGGGATATGGTGAAATTATGTATAATAAGTTAACTTGTAATTGCTGATCGTGTAGTATGGAGAAACATAATCTAAATGTGTTTGTCTTAATATTGCTACACAACATATCACATGTGCACATGGTATGTGAAACAACAAAGATTTCCTACAAGTACACTTGCATCTCCTTCTATCAAGTAAGTCGACAAGATAAGATCTGGATGACATGTCAAAAACTTAAAATTCATGCATGTTAAGCCTGATTGGTTATGGCATATATCTTGCCTCCTCTTCAACCCTTCTAAGTGTTGTTTGTACTTGTGGAGCAAAGAAATAATATTTTTTTACTCTCCTCAGATGTAATGAAATCTAACCGCCTCATGAATATTTTGACAACGTTATTGTATATGGCACTACAGGAAAACCCGCTATTACCGGCGGATATAATCCGCCGGTAACATGTGAAATCCGACGGAATTCTGGGTTTCCGTCGCACTTTCCGGCAGAATTTCGTCCGCCGGTTTGGTTCGCGTCGTAAAAGGACTACCGACGTAAAAAAATCCGATGGAAACATTTCTGGCGGATTTCCGATGCAATTTCCACTGGAAAAATATTTCCGTCGAAATTTTAATACGCCAGAATTCAAAAAAATTTCAATGTGTAATGCGGACCTGCCTTCCCGCCTGCCGCGTGAACCGCCGCCCGACCCGCCTGCCGAGTGAATCGACCCACCCCCGGCTGCCGCGTGAACCGATCCGCCTGAACACCCGACCTGCCTTCCCGCTTCCCGCTTCGACGGTAATCGCGTGTTTTCCCATAGTGTGGCTATGATCAAGGCTTGAACTGGCAAACCTCGAGCTCTCTTCAATACACCATTAAAAGACTATGTCGCATTCGTTGTCATACTAGCGTGTGTTAAGGACCATTGGGTCACATCTCAACCTTCCAGCCATTGGTAGATATCTTGCTTGTTTTTCTTTATATCTTCCATACATATGTGATAAACTCGTGGCTCATCAGTATTGCCTACTGTATACATTTTTTAACACATAAATTCTACATCACTTATCCCCATCTAACGTATTTCTTTCTTGAAATTCTCTCATAGATGCCGTATGCAGTGTCAATGAGCTACATTAGGGAAAATTTCCCTACAACCTCTAACTAAACCTACATGTCTGTCTTAGATTATACATAGAATTTGCCTATTTATCACACCCAGTAGTAGCTCACTTAGTTTCCGAAGAAACCATATCCAGGATTCAGTACACTCTGACTCAACAATAGTGAATGCAAGAGAAAAAAACCCATTATTAGCATCCAATCCAATCGCAGTTAATAATGTACCTTGATATTTACCGAGAAGGAATGCACCATCAAGACTAAGAACTGGCCGACAATACATCCATCCAGTAACAGAAGGACCAAATTGAAAATAACTAGTTGCACCAAAAGGGGGGTGAATTGGATGATTAAGAACTTCTTTGATGAAAAGAAATATCTTTTTATGACTTTATGTGGAAGAGAATTTCATTCACAATAAAAATATAGATAATCAATTTCATCCACACAATTAATCACAATAAAAATAAATGCGGAAATAAAGTGCAGAAAAAATAAAGGAAAGAACACATCAATTTATAGTGGTTCGGTCAAACCATGACCTATGTCCAATCCCCGGAGGCACCCTCCGAGTATTAAACTAAACATTTAGTGATTCTCCTTTAGCCCCCACAGCTAGGCGGAGAAGCCCTTACACAATCACTTCCACCTTCCCTGGTGCGGCGAAGGAGCCGGGTCCTTTGACACCAACGAGATCTTCTTCTTCCCAAAACTTCCTTCAAGACAAACCTTGAATCTGATGGTACTGAGGTGCAAACTCGCCGGAGCAACCGTGTGAAATCTCCTTCACACTCCCTTGAAACCCCCTCCAAGGTTCTTCTCCCTCTCTCAAACTCCACCCTTTCCTCTCTCCCTTTCAAGTCTTCTCTTCAAGTTCTCTCCAAAAGAATGAAGACACAATGGATGCCAAAGACTCTTACAAAGTCTTATGAGAGTGCTTAAATAGAGGGCTCAAAAACCCTAAAAAAACTCAATTCGGCCATCAAATATCATACCGTACGATTGCAATATTGTCCAGTACGATGTGCAGAAATTGACCTGTTAGTAATGTACGATGTCCAATTAGTACTGTACGAACAGTTCAATACACGGGCGGTTCGCCAAAATTGTCTCTGTTTATCATCCAGTACGATCCAGTTCGTACATTATGATCAACACATCAAAATTAAGCCGTTTTGATTGAACATTCAGCGGATTAAGTTAGGCAATATTTTAAACATCGTACAGTACGATCATGATCGTCCAGTATGATTAGAACAACTTTCAAATTCAAATCTTTGCCTAATTTAATGGACGGCGAGCTTTCTAATTATAACATATCGTACGATACGATGTGGTGATCGTACAGTACGATTAGTTATATTCAAAATTAATTTTTTCAGGAAAAATAAATATTTTAATTTATTTCTGTTACACCAGATCGTACAGTACGA
>NW_021320088.1:407142-419150 GCF_001605985.2 Dendrobium catenatum
ATATATATATATATATATATATCCATAATTTCTTATTCAAAATCTTTCCTGTCAACAAAACGACCTCATCAGTTATGAATTTAAGTAAATGACCATTCAGAATGAAGCCTTCATTAGCAGAATTCCAAATTTTTAGAAACTTGAAAAGAAGTATATATTGTTGGAATGCTGGAAACTTTAGAAAATGATAAATATTCAAATTCCTTAAAGTCTACTCAAGTTCTTCATCAAATATATCGACAAAAGTTTCACAAATTTTTCTAAAAATTGTAACATAGCATCGAGAAGTAATTAGCCTTGATACGACATCTGAAAAAAATAGAATTTTATATAAAGCGTAACTAAAGTGCAACTAAAGCACAACTGAAGTGCAACTAAAGCGTAACTAAAGTACAACTAAAGCACAGGTAAAGCATATGTAAAATGCAACTAAAACGCAACTAAAACCAACTAAAATGTAATTAAATGACACCTAAATATTTCGCATCATTTGTTTCTTTCATTTATGAAGAAGGTTGAAATCCAAAAAATAAACATTTTAAGATCACTTTGAACAAACACTGCTATGTATAAAATTAACACAATCCTAAAATTTAAAATTTAACATAAACACACCAAAAGCGCACCTCAAGAACAACAAAAGCGTAACATTACCTTTTCCTATGTCATCGTCTACCAGCGGGAAGAAGGTATTATTGAATGGTAGGTATTGTAGAAGTCCGAGAGCAGAGAGCTGAGAGTGACAGAGAAGTGAAAATATCGAGTGAAATGTAAAAAAGCTTTGTTTCCATTCTTGTAGTCCTGAATTTAAATAATTTTCAAGTTTTTGGGTCGAGTCGATTGGGCTGACAAGACATAAAGCAAAAAGATTATATTAAAAAAATCGCACTTATATTCAGCTTGATGTCCGCTTTCTATTGGCATCCAAACGCAGAGATATGTCTGGTGACTAGACCTAATAATTTGTCCAAGTTTAGATTATCATAACTATTTTTTTCTTTGAAGAAATATTATTTTTTTATTAATCTAGCTTATCTCTACCATAATCATGCCAGTATATGTTTAAACTATTCAATTTCTTGATTTGATTGTAAATCTGTTTGCATCTTCTTTCTTCTTCTTAAATATATCATCTACAAGTCTACTTTTATTCCTATGTAGAGAGTAGTGTACATATGTTTCATGAACCAAAAAAGGTGTTTATGTAATTAATCTCAGCTAACCTTATTGACATGTTGTTTGAATTCAAAGTTTGTAATATATATATATATATATATATATATATATATATATGTTTGTTGTATTATATATGTATGAGTGCTTATTTGCATAGAAATGATTTCCTACTAGAGGATTAGTGCTTGAAAATTTTTATAGCTACTTTATGTCGTATAAATGAATACAACCAACATATGTTTATAAAACCCCATGTATGATCTCGTCATATAATAGAGATAAATGGATTGTCAAACTATTATATGGTCATCCTTCTAGGTTTTATAATATGTTTTATATGTCTTGTTTAATTTTTATTGATCTTCTAGATGACTTAGAAACTACTCATGGCTTGCATGTTTTGTTAAGGACTACAGGGAGAGAAGTATTGACGATCACCTTGTATATATTATCACATAACGAATTGATAAGGCCGACCTGTGAACTATTTCAACATTCAACTAAAACAAGTAGTCGTTATTTCGTTATTGGATTGAAGGCATTAGTGAGTTTTCCAAATTAAGTAATCAAGATAAATATCTGATGTTTCAAAAGATAATAAGAGAGATATAATATGATAGTCGTTACATGCCATATTTCAAGGTTAGTATGCTCAACATATAAAATGATGCTTACATAGTTATGTAATATATGAGCAAGCCTTCTCAATTAGTAATGTATTGGAGCTATTGATGAAATGAATATAGATGCAAGTGCTTCAAATACTGAGAAGGTAATATATATATTGGATGTTGTTGTTCACCGGCATAAAATATAATGGCAGCTTACAGTGATTATATCTATTTAAAATTTGAAGACTATCCACCATATGTTTAGGCATGATATAATCTCATTTTAAATCCCCTAATTATTCCACTACTCCTCCGTTGAGGCTATTAATCACACTTTATTTTATATGCAAGGCCTATACATAAACTAAATTTAACACAAATGATTTAAAAACAAAATTTTGTGATTCATGAAATTAAGATCTAATCTTAGCCAAACATGATTTTTATTACATCATAAGCTGAGAGAATTTTTTCGCTAGCACTGAAAATTAAATTAAATAAAACAAAATTCATCACAAAATAAAATACAAGCACTAGAGGTAGGTTAAGGATATATATCACTAGGAAGTTCTTTAATAGCATAATTACAAACTCTAATAACTAAAATTTACTTCCATGGCTTACTCTCCCTTTTTTAAACTAACTACAAATAACAAATGGCCAGTCCCCTTCTCACAACAACAATTTGCCTCCCAACAATAACTCTCTAATACTAAAGCAAGGTTTTCTACTTGGTGGAGACAAAGAGCAAAAGAAAATTGGTTAGAGTAATGGTGACTCTAATTCTCATTCTTCCATTTGTTAGCCTCAACGAGTAGAAATTCAAACATAATTAATCAAGTTAAGCTACCAAATGGTGACCTTGAGGATTACCCAGTGATAATTGAGAGGATCTTCTATCAATTTTTTTAGATAAGTGGAAAGATAGACAATACTCTTTGGAAAACTGGACAATTTTTCAGAAACTCAGCAATTAGATGAAAACTATAAAAGTTTGCTTTCTACAAACTTTACAATGGAGGAAATTTTAGTAGCTGTGAATCAAATGGGAATTAATAAATCTCTTGGTCTTGATGGTATGTCTACCGACTTCTTCAAGTCTTATTGGAAAATTATTAAAGAGGATGTATGTAATGCTGTCAATTATATTTTTTATTTAAGATTGATTCCACCTGGATGGAAAGACACTTTAGTCATCATAATTCCTAAAACAAAAAATCTAGTTGAGCCTTCCAAATTCAGACCCATAAGTGTTTGCTAGACATCTTATAAGATTGTTGCTAGAATGCTTGTAAATAGATTGTAACTCACCTTGTTAAAGTTGAATTCAGAACAATAGGTGACTTATTTTCCTAAAAGGACTATTTCAGATCACATTTTCTAGCTCTGGAACTTTTCAATAAACTCAAATTTTCTGCATTCAAGAAAGGTTACATTGATATTAAAGTAGATATGGAGCATGCTTATGATAGCATGCATTGAGCAACTCTTCTTCAAGTATTGAAGCTGATGGGATTCCCATTCTAGTTCTCAACTTGGTTAATACAATATGTGAACAAACCAAAATTCTTTGTTTTAATTAATGACAGGAGGATTGATTGTTTAGTCCATAGGAGTTAAAATCTCAACTAATTCTTAAAAAATCTCAGGTTTTTTATATGTCGATTACGTGCTGGTTTTTTCTGATACATCAGTGAAGATAATTAGCTCTATAAATATATCCTTACTAAATATTTCTCTTGGACATGGCAGAAGATTAACAAAAGAAAATCCATGGTGTTGTGTTCAAAAGCTTTAGATAGAGGGGAAAAAAAATCTTGTAAGAAAATTAGGATTCCGACTTGTCAAGGAGTTGGACTATCTTGGTGTAAAAATTGTTTTAAGGAGATTTTTGGCACCTCATGTCCAAAATATAATTATCCATGCATTAAATAAGATAAATACTTGGGAAACTAAGTCTGTATATCTAGCTGGATGGGAAGTTTTGATTAAGCATTCCTTGTTATCTCTACCTACATTCCTTATGACTCATATATTGGTTCCCAAAGGAGTCTTAAATGGTCTTGATCAGATATGTAGGAGTTTCCTATGGCAGAAAAATAAAGGAAATTAGGGAATTCATTATGTAAGTTGGGAAGAGGTTTTCTTTCCAAGTAGATTTGGTGGTTTGGGTTTTCAGTTAGCAATTAAATGGGATGGTCCTTTAAGAGCTAGGCTAGTTTAAAACTTCCTTCAAAACAAAATCTCTCTGCTCAATAGAAATATTACAGCAAATAATGGTTCAAATATACGGTCTTCATCAATAAACAGAGGAGTATGCTTTTTGGAAAAAAATTTCTTGATGAAGCCATTAATCTCAAACCTATGGTAAGATGGAAAATTGTAAATGGTGATAGCATTGTAGTGAAGAATGATTGATAGATATAGATAGACCTTTAGATATATGGCCAACTTTCTTTGACAACAACAAGATGGAAAATTGTACCGTTAGCAATCTTATAGGTGAACATGGGGGTTGGAATCTTCAGAAAAATCAATCTCTCTTTGGAGAAGAAATGAATAAATGCATAATGCAAAATCAAAATTTTCCAGAATTGGTACATGATAGAGTGGAGTTGATAAAGCAGCATTCCAGTAAATCTATTTCTACCTTGGTTATGGAGGCCAAATTTCATATTGTTGAAGATGACATCCATTAAAAATGGTTCAAAAAACGTAACCTATAGCTGAGGGAAGTCTTATTATGGTGGAGACTATAGAAAATGCTATACTTTCAAACCATTGGCTGCAAAGCAGGAGATTGTTGGACAAGTGTTTTTTGTCCTAGCGGATGTCAACATGTTGAAGATTTTAATCACATTTTAGTAAGTTGTCTCAAACTTAAACATATTTTATAATTCTAAGGAAATGGGTAATTCAAATTCCTATTTTTAAAAACTTATTAGAGATGCAACAACATTTTAAGTTCAAATTAGTAAGAAATCTTGAGCTCGTAAAGATTTACTATTCAGCAGTATTTAATTCTTGGGGAGCAAAAAACACACTCAAGCATGTGGAAAATATAGGTTCACCTTCTTCAATAACAGCTAATACTTTTGTTTCTTCAAGTAAACCATATAGAAGTCAAATTTGAGAAACTGGAATGCTAATTGGCTCTATGATCTGTATGGTTTTTGCATCCCCCTCCTCCAAAATAGATTAAAGTTAATGTTGATGCAGCTATTCTTAAAAGCAATATAATTGGAATAGGTGGTGTAATAAGAGATCATAAAGGTAAAATCATTTCAACCTTTGGTGACGAACTCATTCACTAGGATTAAGCTCAATTAGAACTTATGGCTGTATTATTCATAAAAAAGGAGATTAGAAGATTGGATGCTAGAAAAGGATGGCCTTTGGATTGATGGAGACAATATCAACATCATTAAGATCCTTCAAGATTTGTTGAGTAATCTTCAAATTCTTGATGTCACTAATAGTGAACTAGATCTTAGGTTTCTTAAAGATTTTCAGAATGTTTTTTTCCAATTCATTCCAATGAAATGTAATAAGGTTGCTCACTATTGTGTAAAAATTGCTTTGAGTGGCAACTTCTTTTATGATTTATTTTGTAATAACCTTCCTTTATCAAATTTTTCATTGTTGATGGAGGAATGTGATAGGAAATTTATCACTTAGATCATATCTTTTTTTTATTCTAAATAATATGCATTATGCAATTTCTTAAAAAAAAAAAAACACAACTCTTTATTTATAGTTTTTAACAAATAATTGAAATGGCATCAAGGTACTAACCTGGGTAGTGCTATGGTGCTATTGATTAGACATGTTAGTTCATCATTTATTACTTTAGTTACCTAATTCAACATCAATAGCTGTCACTCGTATTAATGTTGTGGTGATTTGGTGTTGCAGCGCTTTGTTTGGCATTGCAACTCTCCTTTCTTAGTGCTTTGATGCCTTTTGTCTATTTAGATTTAGCCCTTTACCATTACAACACTACCTTATAATGCTCTGGCGATGAGGATGAGCTCCTTCAATTATGAAGTATTTTGCTTCTTTTCTACATAAAAAATATATATTTATATATAATTTTTATAAAAATATGTATAAATTGGATTATACATTTTTTTCTTATTAAATTACCCCAAACTTTAAAATATTACTTGTATCACTACACAAATACTAGCTATTAGGGCATCTTAAACTGCCTTAATAGGTATTTATTGTGGCACATGATCTATAGGGACATCTTACAAATGTATTGTTTTGGTTGTCATTGGGATAAGGGTAAGGGCACATTTATGTGCCATAAAAACAAAACTTTCTAGACATATGAAGTTAATAGAAATAGTATCCAAATGTAACACACCTAAGTTACCCTAATATACTAGCCTTTCCTACACCTTAATTTGATAGAAATTATGTATAAATACAACAAATATTAGGTGTTATAATAGGCGAACTTTCTTATTGTATTTGTTTGATGGAACATATTAAGTAATAAGACATATTTAAATTTTCTTATGATGGCTCTTTCCCAACACTTTAATTTGATGAAATAAACTTAGTAAAATAACACTATTATGTGCCTCAATACATGTTTTATCCAATAAACATTACATTCAATTATTAATTAATTATGTTGACTTACAATTTTTAATTTCTAATAATTAATCTTCAATCAAATATTCAAATATCTTACATATGAAAAAATACATAAGCTTTTTTTCCACAAATAAAAAATTACATTGTCTTTCCATTTTTAATGAAGAATGTGAAAATACGATTGACTTTAGCAACCTAAATGGAAATAAAGATTTTTGTTTTTATTGACGTATTAGTAAAATTGAAGTTAGAGAGGCTTTAAATAAAATGAAGTGTGGAAAAGCTGTTGAAACTGATGATATTCCAATAGAGATGTGGAAATGCTTAGGAGATGAAAGAATTTCTTGGCTTACTAAAAATTTTAATACTAATTTGAAGACTAAAAAGATGCCAGATCAGTGGAGAATGAGTGTGTTAATTCCTATTTTTAAGAATAAAGGTGATGCACAGGAGTTTACGAATTATAGAGGAATTAAGTTAATGTGTCATACTTTAAAACTATTGGATCGAGTTATAGAACGTAGGTTGCCATGTGATACTAATGTTTCTAAAAATCAAATTGGATTCACGTTGGGTAGGTCTACTATGGAATCCATAATTTATTGAGAGGTTTGATGGAGAAATATAAAGAGAATAATGAGGATCTACATATGATATTTATTGATTTAGAGAAAGCATATGATAAAGTTCCAAGAGAAGTTCTATGGAGAGTTTTTGAAAAGAAAGGAGTTAATAACACTTATATTTAAATCATTAAAGATATGTATGTAGGAGCTATTACTTGTGTTCAAACACAAGGTGGTTTGGCCAAGTATTTTCCTATTTCGGTTGGATTACATCAATGATTAGCTTTAAGTCCATACCTTTTTTCTTTAGTCGTGGATGTTCTCACTAGACATTTGCAAGAGGATGTACCTTTTGTGTATGCTTTTCGCTGATGATATTATTCTTGTTCATAAGACTAGTGAGGGAGTTGAAGGTTAACTTGAATTATTGAGATCAACCTTAGAGTGTAAGGTTTTCGCTTATGGATTGTAATTTTAGTAGAAATATACATAGTGAGGGGATTGTGACTTTAGGTGATTAAGTTATTAATAAGAGTACAAGTTTTAGATATCTTGGATCTATTGTTCAGAGTGATGGTGAAATAAATAGGGATATTATAAGCATAATTCAACTTGGTTGGTTGAAGTGGAGGAATGCAAAGGGCTTGTTGTGTGATAGAAAAGTCCCCCTCAAACTTAAGGCAAAATTCTATGAGATGGTGGTGAGACCTGTAATGCTTTATGGTGCCGAATGTTGGCCATTAAAAGTAAAAAATAATACTAAGTTAAGCGTTGTAGAGATGAGGATGCTTAGGTGGATGAGTGGTTTTACCCTTAGAGATAGGACATGAAATAAGCATATACGTGAAAAGGTTGGAGTAGCTCCAATAAGATTAGAGAGAGTCGCCTTAGATTGTTTTGTCACATAAAACATCAACATTATGATGACTCAGTTAGGAAAGTAGAGGTATTAGATTTGACTTATGTTAAGAAAGGTAGAGGTAGACCTAAAAAAAACTTGGTTAGAAAATATTAGAAATGATATTTCCTTATTAGATTTATATGAGAATTTGACTTTTAACAGGATACAATGGTAAAAAAGGATTCATGTTGCTGATGTTGCAATCCATGACTCCTAATTTAAGATTTTGATGATGATAAATAATGTCGTCCGAACTACTATTCATTGAATGTCTTTGATTTCTATTATTGTCTATGAATACTAACATTTCTGGAAGAACACAAGTTACTCAAGGCAAAAAGAAGACTCAAGACTGAGTAGAGTAGGAGTGTGAGTCTGTAACATTGTAACTTTTTCATTTATTTTATTTTCTCTTCTCTTGAGTTTGGCCACAAACGGCATGTAAATCTGAGTAATCATGCACACATACAGGGGGAGAGGATTTTAAAACAAAAATTTACATTTTTTCTTTGTTGATCGTACTGTACGAATTTATGTCTTACAGTACGATCTGATCTGGTTAAAACGTCTTTCTATGAACAGGTCATACTGTATGATTTATATCGTAATGTATGATGTGTTACTAATCCAAAACCCTAGCCGCCAGATTAGTTTAAGTAAGTTTTATCAGCCGTTCGTACTATATGAAGAGATTCATACTGTATGATTTATTTTTAACACTTACTTAAATTAACTCGTGATTAGTGGAATAAATCAAGGATTAATCTATAATTGGTAATCATACTGTATGAAATAGTTCATACTCTATGATGAACCGAGGCTATTTTTGATAGTCCCAGAGTTCGTCCTGGATCCCAGAGTTCGTCCTGGACGATCCCTTGATTTTTCCTAATCGTACTGTATGAAGTAGGTCATACCCTACAATGTACAGAGATGAGTTTAGATCATCCCGGCTATTGTCCCATACGAACAGAAGAGTTGAGGATCATACGATACGAGTTTATATTATACTATACGACTATATTCAGAAGTTTTTGAACTGCTCGTAAACCTTCATATAGGATGAAGCTCATTTATACTAATCGTATTGTACAATGTGCAATCATACTGTACGATAGTAATGGCTAATTTGAAAATTTTCAAGGTTTTTGGAGCACGTTTATGTATCAAAAAGTAATGTTTTTCATGAGTGACTAGGAGAAGGGAAAGTGAGTAGAGAGGGTTTTCTTGGGTGAGAGCTCTTGAGGAGATTTTAGGGTTTATGAGAGGAAGGAGAAGGTGGGCTTCATGAGGGAGAACGAGTGTGAGGGATATCACACGGTTGCTCCGAGCTTACTGCACTTTGCTCCTCCTATGGTCCGAGAAGATCTTATGGGAGGCTTTCTTAGGGGGAGACTCTTTTACATCCGTGTCCTCTAAGGTACTCTGCCTTCTCCAGGAGGGAGTAAAATGAGAAGGTACGCTGCCGTCACCAGGAGGGTGAGAAAAGCGCTTGGCACTCCGACACGTCGGGTTAGTGAAAGTGAGTCTTGTAAGGGCTTCTCTGCCTTGCCGAGGGGGCAAAAGGAGAACTATAGTTTTGTAGTGAAATTCTCGGAGTGGAGGACTCTGGGGGTGGATGTAGGTCAAGTGACTGAACCACTATAAAAACTCTGGTGTGCTTTTTTCCTTTACCATTTTTATTTTTGTTTATACTTTATTTTCATTATAACTGCCTGGTGAAAAATAATGTGGAATTTGTTGTTGCAAATTATGCTCAAGTACTTGCTTTCACATTAGTTAAATTTTTTTACTAAATTTAAAAAAAAAAATATTAGAACTTCTATTTAAGATTTTTATTGCAACAAGTTTTTCTCAATTCACCCCTCCTCTTAGCACATCTAGCAATTTCAATTGGTATCAGAGCGGAGTTTCAAAAATAGCATTTTAGAAAACCTTAAAAATTGATCATGTGTCATTTTGGTAATCATAATACTGCGAAGGGTTATTCAATAGCCTATCCACCTTTTTTTGACAGTATCCCATTTAATTTCTGGAAAATTAGAATGCCTACTTTTATACAGTCTATTGATTACAACATGTGGATGTTAGTAAATGATGGTTATGCTGCACCTTTTAAACTTGTGAATGCAGTAAAAACTCAAGGGCCTTTCAATGAATGGATCAATTAGAATAGGGAATTAGCTAAATTAAACACGAAGTGCTTAAATTTTTTTTTTGTGCTTTAAAATATGAGGACTATATGAGAATTTATATCAGTGCTTCTAGTAAGAAGATTTGAGATAGACTGTTTATTACGTACGAAGGAACTAGTGAAGTTAAACAGTCTAGGCTTAACATTCTATTGCATGATTATGAAGTATGAAACCTAGCAAAATAATATCTGACATGTACACTAGGTTAACCCAAATTGTGACATCCTTGCATGCATTAGGTAGAGAAATTTCAAATTTTGAGAAAGTTAATAAGATTCTTAGATGCTTACTTAGTTCCAATGATGCTAAAATTACTGCCATCACTAAATCTAAAGACCTAAATGTTTATTCTATTAATAATTTGCTTGGGTAACTCACTGCATATGATCAAGGAGTGAGTCAAAGGCAAAGTGATGCAGGTAAGAAAAAGGAGCGGATGGTGGCATTGAAAGGAAATAATTCAGAAAGTGAAAGCTATACAGGGGAGGAAGAAGATGACATAGCCTTGATGACTCGACAGTTCAAGAACTTTTTAAAAAGAAAACAAAGGCGTCATCAGAACAATTGGAATAAAGGTAAAAGCTCAAGGTTTACTAAAGTTTCATATGATACAATCTATTTTGAGTGAAGGAAACCAAGTCACCTTCGAGCTGATTGCCCCAACCTAAAGAGCCAACCAGCTAAGGAAAAAGGCGAGGATAAAACCAAGTACAAGAAAGGGAAGATGAAGACACAAAAAGCATTTTGGCCCGACTCTGCCTCAGAATTGTTAGAAGAAGAAGTAGAGGAGGAGGTAACAAACTTGTGTCTAATGGCTAACGATAATCTTGATCAATCGGATCAATATGAGGTATGCCAACTTTCATATGAAGACTTACTACTTATTTCTAAAACAATTCATGACTCATATAGGAAATTGAAAAAGATGCTTGCTAGTCTTAATATTGATTTTAGAACTTTACAAATTGAGCATGTTAACTTTGTTAAAGAACATTCTAATTTAGATAGAGATCACATGTCCCTGCTTAATGAGTATGATGCATTAAATAAGAAGCATATTGAATTAACAGAAGCACATGAATCCTTAAAAACCACGTATATTAAATTAGAAGAGGCTTTTGACAGATTAGACAAACTTGCATTGGAGGTAGATTATAGTGAACATTTATTAAAAATAAAAGTTCATGGATTGACATATCAAAACAACACATTTAAAGAAAAAATCAAAGAACTAGAAAAAGAAAATGCATCACTCACATTAGCCCAATCTAGCAAACCCCCAGCACTTCATGCATCACAAAACTTTAGGAAGAGGCAAAACCACTCACATAGGTTAGTAAACCCATTTCCTAGTGTTAGGTGCTTCTCTTGTGGCATGCTAGGTCACATAGCCCGCACATGCACGATTCACCGTAGGACACACATGGTATGGAGATCTAAATTGCATCCATCACAGTATAACATACATACATCTCATTCATGCAAGCATAAGGAGGAACCCAAACTCACTTGGGTTCCCAAATCTAACCCTTGAATGAAATTGTAGGGATGCTCTCATAAAAGACCACGTGAGAGCATGTGGTACCTAGACAGTGGTTACTCATGACATATGACTGGAGATATGAAGAAGAAGTTCATTTTAATAGAGACCAGGACCGGAGGTAAAGTAACATTGAGAGACAACACCACCAGGAAAGTGGTGGGCTCAGGTATTGTTGGTAATTCTAAAAATTTTTTAATTAAAAATATTTTATTAGTTGATGGTTTGAAGCATAACTTACTTAGCATTAGTCAATTATGTGATAAAGGTTTTGATATAAAATTTCTCTCTAACAAATGCCTGATTAGCTTAAATAATAAACTAGTTTTAGAAGGAAATTGAATGAATAATGTTTACATGTTAGACTTTGACTGTATTGATAGTTCAAATTCATTTTTCTTGAAAATAATA
>NW_021320088.1:419902-445941 GCF_001605985.2 Dendrobium catenatum
TTACTCAGAAAAACCTAGTTAGAGGCGTACCTAAGTTAGACTTCACTAAGGACCATCAATGCGATGCCTGCCAATTAGGAAAACAAATCAAATCATCCTTTCATTCAATCAAAGATGTGATCACCTCTAGGCCATTAGAAATTCTTCACATGGACTTATTTGGACCTATTAGCACAGCTAACCTATGAGGGAAAAATTATGGATTTGTGATTGTAGACGACTTCTCTAGATTCACTTGGGTAAGATTCCTAGCATATAAGAATAAGTCATTTGAGGAATTTAAGATTTTCTCCACTTGGATTCAACTAAAATTAGGATGTGAAATCTCAACAATCCTTAGTGATCACGGTGGAGAGTTCCAAAATGAAAGATTTAAATTATTTTTTCAAGAAATAGGAATAGAGCATAATTTCTCAACCCTTAGAACTCCACAACAAAATGGAATAGCAGAAAAAAAGAATAGAACCTTGGTAGATGCTGCTAGTGCAATGTTAGCTGACTATAATCTTCCTAGATACTTTTGGGTAGAAGCAGTAAATACGGTCTGTTACATCTTGAATAGGGTGAACTTTAGATCAAAGCTAAATAAAACTCCTTATGAACTCCTTAAGGGTCAGACATCAAATCTTTCACATCTACATGTCTTTGGTTGCAAGTGCTTCATCTTGAATAATGAAAAACTTCCCTTAGGAAAATTCGAACCCAAGTTTGATGAGGGTGTCTTCTTTGGTTATTCATCTGTAGGTAAGGCCTATAGAATCTTTAATAAGAGAACCCTTGTAGTAGAAGAGTCCACCCATGTAGTATTTGATGAATTAGATAAGCGCTCTGAATCTAAAATTGAAGAAGAAGAAATAGAGGCAATTCAAGGAGTAGAGACTATGACCTTAGGAGAAAGGGTAGAACCTCAGAAGATTTGCCTAGAGAATGGAGATATTCTTCTAGTCATCCTAAAGAGTTAATTTTAGGAGATCCTTCAAAAGGTGTAAGAACTAGACATGAACTTAGGAAGGAGTTTAATCATTCGGCATTCATCTCTATAATAGAATCCACGAGTATAAATCAAGCTTTAGGAGATTAATTCTGGATCCTAGCAATGCAAGAAGAACTGAACCAATTCACCAAGATTGATGTTTGGGAGTTAGTCAAAAGACCTAAAGAATAGAGTGTTGTTAAAATAAAATGGGTCTTTAAAAAATAGGTGAATGACTCTGGAACCATAATAAGAAATAAAGCCAGACTAGTAGCTAAGGGGTACAATCAAATTGATGCAATAGACTATGAAGAAACCTTTGCCCCTATTACTAGATTAGAAGTTATAAGAGTGCTCTTAGCTTTTTCTTGCTTCAAGAATTTTAAACTTTATCAAATAGATATAAAGAGTATTTTTTTAATGAGGTAATCAAGGAGGATGTCTATGTTGAGTAACCCCCCAGATTTGAAAGTTCATAATTTCTAAACTATGTATTCAAATTAAAAAAGGCACTATATGGATTAAAGTAAGCACCTAGAGCCTGGTACGAAAGACTTAGCTCATTCTTATTAGATAGAGGATTTATAAAGGATAGTGTGGACACTACACTCTTTTTACAAAAGGTTAAAGATGAAATTTTCATTGTTCAGATCTACGTGGATGACATCTTATTTCGATCTTTAGATAAAAATTTGTGTGATGAATTATCAAAAATAATGAGTGATGAGTTTGAAATGTGCATGATGGGAGAACTAAACTATTTTCTTGATTTTAGTGTAAAATAAATGGATAGCAGAACATTTCTTAGCCAAACAAAGTACATTAAGGATATTCTGAAAAAAAAAATGAAATGGATAGTGCTAAACCCATGAACACTCCAATGAGATCAATAATTCAATTAGATAAAGATCATAATGGAAAATTAGTAGACTTGAAAAAATATAGAGGAATGATCTAATCTCTCATTTACCAGACTGCAAGTAGACCGAACATAATGTTTAGTGAGTGCCTTTGTGCCCATTTTTAAGCTGATCCTAAAGTGTCTCACTTAATTACGATCAAGAGAATTCTTAAATATCTACTAGGAACCCTCAACATAGGAATTTGGTATCCCAGGCACAGAACCTTCTTTGAAATTATAGGGTACTCAGATTATGATTTTGTAGGATGTAAGGTAGGTAAAAAAAGCACCTCTGGTACCTGCCAATTAATAGGACAATCTTTAGTTTCTTGGTCTAGTAGGAAGCAAAATTTTGTAGCCCTCTCCATAGCCTAGGCAGAATATATTATAGTAGGAAGCTGTGTTGCATAAGTACTATGGTTGAATCAACAAATTCTTGATCTTAGATTACCTGTAGGAACCATCTCAATCATATACAACAACACAAGTGCAATATGATCTCTAAAAATCTAATTCAACATTCTCGAATAAAACATATAGACATTAGACACTATTTTATAAGAGATAATGTGGCTAAAGGAGATAGAATTGCATCACATTGCTATAGGAGATCAATTGATAGACATATTCATGAAGCCACTAGCATTCGACATCTTTAGCACTATGAGGATAAGACTAGGTGTCATAGACATTAATGCAAAAAAATAATAATTTTTTTTGGGTACTTTCTTTCTTAGTGTTGTTTGTGTCTCCTCTTTTTGGTAATGTCAAAAGGGGGATAAGTCTTGTTGTAGTCAATTCAGTCTGTTATAGTTTGTTGTCTTGTTGTTATAGTTTTATTAAGCTTATGCTCATGTATGTTGCTTATGTTTCAATGAAATGTTTTTTTTTCTTCTTATCTATTTCATGTTATTTTTAATTAATAAAAAGAAAAGAAAAACAAAAATGCCATGCAAATTTGCTTATAACAAACATTATTTGACATCATAAAAAAGGGAGAGATTCTTGCAATCCATGACCCCCTAGTTTGAGATTTTGATGATGACAAATTATGTAGTGTAAACTACTATTCATTGAATATCTTTGATTTTTGTTATTGTCTATTAGTACTAACATTTCAAGAAGATCACAAGTTACTCAGGACAATAAGAAGACTCAAGACTGAGTAGAGTAGGAGTGTGAGTGTGTAACATTGTAACTTTTTCATTTATTTTATTCTCTTTTCTTTAATTTGGCCACAAATTGCATGTAAATATGAGCAACCATGCACACACACAGGGGGAGAGGATTTTAAAAGAAAAATGTATTTTTTTCTCTATTAATCGTATTGTATGAATTTATGTCATACTGTACGATCTGATCTGGTTAAAACATCTTTTTGTGAACAGGTTGTACTGTATGATTTAAATCATACTATATGATGTGTTACTAATCCAAAAGCCTAGCTGTCAGATTAGTTTAAGTAAGTTTTATTAGCCATTCATACTATACAAAGTGATTCATATTATATGATTTATTTTGAATACTTACTTAAATTAATCCATGAATAGTGGAATAAATCAAGGATTAATCTCTGATTAGTAATCATACTGTACGAACCAGTTCATACTCTACGATGAATCGAGGCTATTTTTGATCATTACAGAGTTCATCCTGGATGATCCCTTAATTTTGCATAATCATAATGTACGAAGTAGGTCGTACCCTACAATGTACATAGATGAGTTTAGATCATCCCGGCTATCATCCTATATGAATAGAAGAGTTGAGGATCGTACGATACGAGTTTATATCGTACTGTACGATTGTATTTAGAAGTTGTTGAACTATTCGTAAACCTTCGTACCAGGATTAAGCTCATTTATACGAATCATACTGCACGATGTGGAATCATACTTTAAAATAGTAACGACTAATTTGAAAAATTTTAGGGTTTTTGGAGCCCGTTTTAAGTATCAAAAGTAATGTTTTTCTTGAGTGACTAAGAGAGGCGAACATGAGTAGAGAGGGTTTCTTAGGGTGAGAGCTCTTGAGGAGATTTTAGGGTTTGTGAGAGGAAGGAGAAGGTGGGCTTGGTGAGGGAGAAGGAGTGTGAGGGAGATCACATGGTTGCTCCGAGCTTGCTACACTTTGCTCCTCCTATGCCCCGAGAAGATCTAGTGGGAGGCTTTCTTAGGGGGAGACCCTTCTATATTCGTGTCCTCTAAGGTAATCTGCCTTTTCCAGGAGGGAGAAAAATGAGAAGGTACACTTCCATCGTCAGGAGGGTGAGAAAAGCGCTTGGCACTCCGCCACGTCGGGGTGGTGAAAGTGAGTCTTGTAAGGGCTTCTCCGCCTTGCTGAGGGGGCAAAAGGAGAACTATAGTTTTATAGTAAAATTCTTGGAGTGGAGGACTCCTAGGAGTGGACATAGGTCAAGTGACCGAACCACTATAAAAACTCTGGTGTGGTTTTTCCTTTACAGCTTTTATTTTTGCTTGCTCTTTATTTTCATTATAACTGCTTGGTGAAAAATGTTGTGCAATTAATTGTTGCAAATTATGCTCAAGTACTTGCTTTCACATTAGTTAAATATTTTTGTTAAAAAAAAATAGAACTCCTGTTTAAGATTTTTATTGCAACAAGTTTTTCAAAATTCACCTCCCCCCTCTTGGCGCATCCAGCAATTTCATCTGACCCCATGTAGTGGGATAAGGGCTTGTTGTTGTTGTTGTTGTTGTTGTTGTAAAATAAACCATTTCAACCTTAATATATATGTTCATGATCAATCCATTATAATAAATACATTTACAACACATTATAATAAAACTAAAAAAAGTGGTTATCCACAATCTAAATTTACAATAAATCTTAAATTACATACCCCCTTATTTTTTCATATTTACCTTGAGCTTTGAAGTTCTATCCATAATCTTAGTAGCATCATATGCAATGGAAAGGCGCTGATCCATATGATTTATCTTCCTCACTCAAGTATTAACCATTATTGTTCTTTGCACACTTATATTTGCATTAAAAGAAGTAATATTTTTAATATAACACATGTGTTAGGTCCCTATATAATATAAGAGTCAATTAAGGACATAAATATATTATTAACAATATAAGGAAGCAACAATATTAACAAGTTCAGCTAGAGAGTCCAAATTTATGCATTGAGGAACCAAACTTACCTCTAACTTAGTTTTAAAAAAGGCCCAAAGTAGGACACTCGACTTCCAAATTATCTTAAGGTTCTACAAAGATTATTCATCCACAGTAGCAATATACTATTATACTTAGTTGAGCCTCCATAAAAATCATCATCAATAATAAAAATTCAGTATGATAAAGGCCCCTCAACCATGCTCCATTTACATAAAAAGAACAAGAGGATAAGACATAATGGATTTATATCACTAAGGAAAGAAATCACATCACCAAAGCATGAAAGAGGTAGTAATACATAATATTAAGTCATAATGATAACCCACAATCAAAGATAACTTTACTCCATCAAAAAAATTCACATTCATATATATTGTAGTAGTAATGGCAAGATATTGGAGAAAAAGCTCTCTAGCAGCATATAAATGAATGGGATCTTGATCTTTTGCTTAAATTTTCATTTGAATTAAAAACAAAATAAATTTAAACATGATTGAAATTTTGATTAAAAATTTTGATCCTCTTTTACTAGTTGATACATTATATCTTTTATTTTTTTAGCTTTAAATAAATTTTATATATTTTTCGTTATTTCTCAAATGTGAAGTTATGAGAGAATAAATTTACTTATGGCAACTCAAAATATAATATAATTTCTACAATTATTTTAAATGTTATTAAGATATTTACATCAAAATATAAAAAAAAGATAGTCAAAGATAGAACTTATGAGTGATAGTGAATTCTTGATGTTCAACTTGTTAGGTAATAAATTTTAATCATCATGACCATTTAAGGTGATATACATATACCAGGATTTTTTAAAGTTCATCAATGTATTTTTTCAATTTTGATCTTATTTAAACAACAATCTTCCTTTCGTATATGATGCATATCCCTACACACCAATAAACTTATGTCATAAACCCAACTACAATTTATCCTCCTGAGGATATTATGGATGCCCAACTTCATGGTAGTAAAGTTTTATCCCCTATGCCTCCTCTTAAGGAAAAAAGCAAACAAGTTATCTCTAATAATCCAATACAAATCCCTCCTCAACAATCAATTCTTCCTTTCAATCCACCAGGTCCAAATCTTGATGTTCTATCGTTGACTTTAACATCTTACCTCATCATAGGAAGTAGTCGGCTAAGTAGATTATTTACGACACCTATTGCAAATCTGGATTCAAGAATTATAATTTTAATGATAGCAAATATTTCTGACACTTTTGTTTTTCTATGACTGCCTTGCTTATTAACATTTCAGGTCCACAAGGTCAATTACAAATCAATCCAACTCAAGATTGGGTAGACTAGGAGTGAGTTAGTCTATAAGTGCACGTCAAGAGTTTTTACCTTTTCTTGAGTCAATTATAACAAAGTGGATCATGATGCTAAGTAACCTTATAACACACACTCAGGGACAAATTCTCTCTATTTTTAGAGTTTTTTATTTTTGATCATATCATCCGAGACGATCCCAAATCATCCTGGATGATCACTTAAAATTAGAAACCCTAATTAGTGCATCCTAGTTAAGGCTGTCGTAATTAAGCAAATTGTCTTGGATGATATTAGCATCGTCCAGGATGATAGGCTCAAATTAGAAAGAATTAACCGCCAAATATTTTAGGCATGTTTTATTTTTGGACATTCTCTAGGACATTATCTTGGATAATGTATTATAATTATGCCTAAATTAGTTTGGTAATTAAGAAAAGTAATTAAAGTTTGATTGCTCGATCATATCATTCTAGATGTTCACAAGATTGTCCGGGATGATCAGCTAAACAAGCCTTAGTTCTTTCCTGGATAATCAGAATGATGTTCTAGATGATTTGTATTAATTTGTACTAATCATTCGGTATGATCCAAAATCATCATGGATAATTAATTATTTTTTCATAGTCCGCACGTGTAATCAAGGCAATGTTCTGGATGATATTTGACATTTTGAACTAATCAGCTATGACAATCATGAAATTATCTTGGATGATCAGTTTATTTTTCCATCGTCCATACATGTAATTAGGGCGATGTTCTGGACTATACTCATTGATTTTGAACTAGTCATACAAGATGATGTCGTACCATCCTGGATAATCAGAACAAATAAGTCCTTTGATCATCCAGACTCTCCTAGATCATCCTGGCTAATTGAGCAGAATTTGCACTGATTGTACAGGATGATCCTTCAATCATCCTGGATGATCTATATTGGTTTGTTGCAATTAAGAAAATTTGAAGCTCTTCTATATAAGACCACTTGTTTACCTAAGATTGTATTTTTTTCTACTGTCTTGACCTGAGAGAGCTAAGAGGAGAGGGAGAGCAAGAGAGAGAGAGAGAGGATCTTGTGAGGGGGGGTTTATGATGGGTTTCATAAAGGGTTCTCCAAGCAAGGATCCAAGTTGTTTTCTCCGATCGACATCTCTAATTCCTTGGAGGTTTGAGAGAGGTCTACTTTAGTAATTAATTGAGGTTCTCTGCCTACCTTAGGAGGAAGTGAAAGGGGTTAGGTTCTCTGCTTGTTTTAGGAGGAAGCAAAAGGAGTTGGGTTCTCTGCCTCATTGGAGTAGGTGGAAAGGAGGTTTGTATAGGATTCTCCCCCTTGCTGTGGGAGTAAAAGGAGAGTCACTGAGTTTAGTGCAAAACCTGGAGGACAGGCTCCGGGGAGTGGACGTAGGTCAAGTTGACCGAACCACTATAAAATTCTATTTATTCTTTCTTACTGCTTTTTCATATTTAATTTCTACACTTTAATTTTCTTATGGTGATTGTTTGATTCTGATTATGTTTTTGATTAAGAATTTTTAAAATAACAATTTACCCCCCATCTTGGTTAGCCTTGAGTTTGTTCATAAGAGCTTAACATCCCCAACAAACTTTCAAGTGGCAATAGAGCAGGATTCATAAAATCTAGTTTTAAAAAACTTTTAAATTTTGATCCATGGCTAACTTCAGTATTTATAATACCGTAGAAGGGTATTCTATTACCTGACTACCTTTATTTGATAATATATATTTTGATTTTTAGAAAACTCGCATGTCCAAGTTTTTCAAATCGATTGACTATCACATGTGGATGCTTTCACCTCTGACATGTAAAATTAATGGCATAAAAACTAAACTTTCTTTTACTAAATGGACATTTCATGATAGGGATTTAGCTTATATGAGTGCAAAATGTTTAAACTATTTTTTCTATGCTTTGAAATCTAAAGATTAAATGCGTGTCTCAACCTGTACAACTGGTAAAGAAATATGGGGTAGATTGTGTATTACTTATGAAGGAACAAATGAGGTTAAGCAATCTAGGTTGATTATTTTATTGAATGACTATGAAATTTTATATATGAAACCTACTTAATCAATATCTGACATGTATGTTAGTGTTACTCAAATTGTCACATCACTGCATGCCTTAAAAAGAGAATAAACTAATTATGAAAAAGTTAATAAAATTTTAAGATGCTTACGTTCTTCCTTTGATGCTAAGATTAATTCAATAAATAAATATAAGGATTTGAAAACTTATTATATTAATAACTTACTTGGATCACTCATTGCTTATTTGCAAGGAGTGAACCAAAGATAATTTGATGAAGGTGAGAAAAAGAAGTAGAAAATTATGGCGCTGAAGGCTAACAATATGGACACTGATTCTTCCGGGTCTGAAAGTGATGTCGTTACCTTAATTATGAGGCAATTAAAAAGCTTTCTAAGGAAGAAACAAAAGTACCATCAGAAATGGAATAAAGGTAAGGGTAGCAAAAATTTTTAAAGTTCTACTGATATGATTTATTCTGAATGCATGAAGCCAGGACATGTTAAAGTTGATTGTCCTATACTTAAGACTCACCCAAGCAAGGAGAAGGGTGAGGAGAAACCTAAGTTCATGAAGGATAAGAAGTGGTTCCAAAAGACATTCTAGGCGAATTCTACATCTGACTCCTCTGAGACTAAAGCTGAAGAGAAGACTACAAACTTGTGCTTGATGGCGGATGATCATCTTGGTAAGTCTGACCAAGAAGAGGTATGTGAACTAACCTACAATCAATTACTTGAAGTTTCTAAACAAATTTATGCATCATATAAGAAACTTAAAAAATTGCATGCTATCATGAAAATTGAATATTTAAATTTGCAAAAAGAGCATGAAATTTTACTTAAAGATCACTCTAGAATTTATAGCAATCATATATCATTACTTAATGAGTTTGATGCATTAAATAAAAAGCATATTGAATTATCTGATGCACATGATTCCTTGAAGTCATCTCATGTTGAGTTAGAAAAAGAGTCTAAGAAATTAGAAAAACTCAAAGCATTTGAAAATGATAAACCATCATTACATGCATCGCATAACTTTAAGAAGAAGCATCACCGCCCGAGTAGCTAATAAACCTTTTTCCCGGTGTTAAATGTTTTTCATGTGTCATATTAGGACACATTTCAAACGCTTGCACTATTCCATATATTACACATTGGGTGTGGAGATCCCAATTACATGGTTCACAACATAGCACACATGCATTGCATTCTTCTTTCCATAAGATGGGAGCTAAACATGTTTGAGTTCCAAAATCTGATGTTTGATAATTTTGTTGGTGTGTTCTCACAAAAGACCTTATTATTGCATGTGGTACCTAGAAAGTGGATGCTCATGACACATAATTGGAGATGCCAACTAATTTGTTTCACTAGAGGTTAGGGCTGGAGGCAAGGTTACTCTTGGAGATAACACCACCAGGAAAGTGGTGGGCACAGGTATAATTGAAAACTATAAGAACCTTTTGATTGAAAATATTTTGCTTGTAGATGGACTGAAACACAACTTACTATGCATCAATCAACTGTGCGATAAGGGCTTCATCATAATTTTTTTGATAAATACATGTATTATTAGTTTGAATAACAACTCTATTTTATAGGGAAAGCATATTAATATTGTTTACATGATTAATTTAAATAATATTGAATGTGCTGCTTCATTTTACTTAAAAACTATTGCTAATGAGTTGTGATTATGGCATAGGAGGTTATGTCAAACCATTATGAAAACTCTTAGGAGAGTGACACAAAAGTACATAGTTAGAGGTATCCCCAAGCTTAAGTTTACCAAAGACCACATATGTGATGCCTGCCAATTAAGGAAGCAAGTATAATCCTCTTTCCATTCCATTAAGGACATTAGAACCTCTTGACCTTTAGACGTCCTTCATATGGATTTGTTTGGATCCAGCAATACTGCCAACTTAGTGGGAAAAGTCTACGGATTTGTGATTGTCGATGACTACTTGAGATTCACTTGGATTAAATTTTTGTCACATAAGAGTGAGTCATTTGATGAGTTTAGATCCTTCTTCACTTGGATTTAGAAAAAGCTAAGTTGTAAGAGCTTGACTATCCATAGTGATCATGGTTGAGAGTTTGAAAATGAGAGATTTGGAAACTTTTATGAGGATAAATAGATTAGTTACAACTTCTCAACTCCTAGGACCTCTCAGCATAATGGGGTAGTTGAAAGGAAGAATAAGACCTTAGTTGAAGCCCATAGAGTCATGCTTGCTGACTATTTACTTCCAAAATACTTTTAAGCTAAAGTAGTAAACACAGCTTATTATGTGTTAAATAGGATGAATATTAGAGCAAAATTAGACTAGATACCCTATAAAATCCTTAAGGGTAGGACACCCAACCTTTCCCACCTCCATGTCTTTGACTATATGGTTTTCATTCTTAACAATGGGAAGTCACACTTAAGAAAATTTGACCCAAAATCTAATGAAAGAGTGTTCTTAGGATATTCAAGTGTGGGGAAATCCTTTAGGGTGTTTAATAAGAGAATATTAGTTGTGGAGGAGACTACTCATATAGTGTTTGATGAATTTAATTCTAAAAAGTCTAGATTTAAGGATGATGATGAAGTTGGAGAGATTACCCAAAGAGTTGATAATTTGGAGAAGAGGGTAGTGCCCCAAATCACGGAAGGAGTAGATGATATTACCCAAGGAGTAGAAAATAAAAATCTGAAGGAAAGGGTAGAACCTACACACACTTTTCCTAGAGATTGAAGATATTCGTCGAGTCATCCTAAAGAATTGATCTTAGGATACCCTTCTAAAGGTGTTAGAACTAGGTATGAGCTTAGGAAGGAAGTAAGTCACTTAGGCTTTATCTCAATGATTGAACCCACCAACATCAATCAAACCCTATATGATGAGTCTTGGATCTTAGCCATGCAAGAGGAACTAAACAAATTTGTTAGGAGTGATATTTGGGAGCTTGTAGCAAGACTAAAGGGACAAAGTGTAGTTGGAACCAAATGGGTCTTTAAGAACAAGATGAATGATTCTGGTGTAGTGGTTAGGAATAAGGTGAGATTGATGGCTAAGGGGTATAACCAAATAAAAGGGATTGATTTTGAGGAGATCTTTTCTCTTGTAGCTAGATTGGAAGCCATTAGAGTGCTACTAGCCTTTGCCTATTATAAGGGATTTAAGCTTTTCCAAATGAAAGTTAAGAGTACCTTTTTAAATGGGGTAATAAAAGAGGTTGTGTTTGTAGAGCAACCCCCAGGTTTTGAGTGTTCCCAATTTCTAAATCATGTTTATAAATTCAAAAAAGGTATTATATGGATTAAAATAAGAACCCAAAGCTTGACATGAGAGGCTTAGCACATTCTTACTAGAGAGGGAGTTTTTTAAGGGGAGCGTAGACTCCATCATTTTTTGAGAAAAGTAAGAAATGAGTTACTCATTGTTCAGATTTATGTTGATGATATACTTTTTAGATCTTATGATAAAAATCTATATGATGATTTTTCTAAAATAATGAGTAAGGAGTTTGTGATTAGTATGATGGGAGAGTTGTCCTACTTTTTGGGGTTTAGCATAAGACAAATAGATGATAGAATCTTTCTAAATCAATCAAAATACATTAAGGACATCTTAAAGAAATATGAAATTAATAAAGTCATGATAATAAATACTCCCATGACCTCTAGTGTTCAATTGGATAAGGACTCAAATGGAAAATTTGTTGACCAAAAGAAGTACAGAGGAATGATTGATCACTGCTTTACCTGACTGCTACCAGTATTTAGTGTTTGTCTTTGTGCTGGATTTTAAGCTGATCCTAATTCACCTAACTGTAGTTAAGAGAATTCTTATATTTCTCTTAGGGACCTAAAACATAGAAATCTGATTTCCTAGGCACAACACTTCTTTTGAGATTATTAGATATTCTAATTTTAATTTTATAGGATGTGGGGTAGATAGAAAGGGCACTTCTGGGACTTGCTAATTCATAGGACATTCTTTAGTTTCCTATTCCAATAAAAAACAAAACTTTGTTGTACTTTCCACTGTTGAAGCTGAGTACATTATCTTAGGGAGTTGTGTGGCCTATGTCCTTTAGTTGAAGCAACAAATTTTGGATTTAGGATTACATATAGGCACAATTTCAATCCTTTGTGAATACTAGTTCCATCTAGATCTTTAAGAATCCTATCCAACACTCTAGGACCAAACACATTAACATAAGACATCATTTTATTAGAGACCATGTGACCAAAGGAGACATTGAGTTATACCATATGGCAAATGAGAATCAACTAGCTGACATCTTTACTAAACAAATAGCCTTTGATACATTCAGCATCTTAAGGACTAGATTGGGTGTGGTTGATATAAATGCTTAAACTTGATGCTTATAGGTTTCTAAATTTTGTTATTCGATCTATTGTTTATTGTTCTTTCTTTTGTTTATTGTTGACTTTAGTTTTATTTATTTATTTATTTTTCATATTTCTCATATTTTCATTTTATGTAGTTTTAATTTACTTCTTTTCTCTTTTTTTTTTCTCTTTGATAATTGTTGAAATGATATTTTATGCCTTATTTTTATTTTTTAAAATTTATAGTCAATGTATGACATCCCTAAATCAGTTAAAGGGAGAAATACCGTTGATTTTTTTCCTTCCTCTAACTTCTTTTAGTGGTGTAATTTTGTTTTCTAAACAAAAGTCTATCTCAAATTAAGAACATAACTTTACGATTGATATATTATTTATCCCTCTATAGTAATCTATCTTATATAAATGATGTTCAAAGTTATTAAATCACTTTCAAGCTTTCATAATCTTGTGGTTATAATTATTTTATGAATTTGATTCTGCTTTGTGGTTTACTCCTCCTTATATTAGAGAGTGAGTTTTTCTTCTCTAATATATGGAAGATATTTTCACAACTGAGAGTATTTAAAAGTTTTGAGAGGATCTAGCTTGAAAAAAAATGTCGTGGGCATAAAATGAGCCCAAAAAGAAGATAATTTTAAAAGATACGTAATGACCGCAAAAAAATTGAAAGTTACACAAAGTGTTTAAAAAATTAAAAGATGCGTAAAGTGCACCAATCAATTGACAAGAGACATAAAATGAGCCCACAAAAAGTAAGATTCCTTCTCTTTCAAACCTTTAAATCTTAGAAGAATTCATGTGTCACTTGATATTTTCAAGGGCTTGTATTCAAAATTCAAGATCGTGACTAATTAATTTGATATATTATTCTATAAGATACTTTTCTGGAACCAAGTTTTAAATGGATATCTTTTTCTCATCTAATTGATTTTTTTGAGTTAGATCTTTATTTTCAAAAGGTGGTTTTCCATATGAGAAGTCTGAGCTAGGGCTAACAGGATCAGTTGTTCTATCAATTTTTTTGGATTTTGATGATGCTAACTCATTGATTCTTATAATTTTTTAATTTAATTACATAGCGAATTTATCATATTCATGCTTTTATTAAAAAATACCCTTTGTTTTTGTTCCTTTTATTAATTTTATCATTTTTTGTTATTTTATTTTTATCTTTTACTATTATTTTTCTTATATTTGGGCCTTCTCTGATCATCTCCATCCCTCCACAGAATTTCTATTTTTGGTCACATCATCCTGGATGATATTCATATCATCTCGGATAATACATTCAATCCACTCTTAATATTCCATCTGACGGTTGGTATGACTCTTCTGTTTAAGATCATCCTGGATGATACATTATCATCCCGAATGATCTGATCATATTTTTCTTCAATTATATGTAATTGTCCTAGATGATCCCCTTTGTCCTGGACAATCTTCTAAAATTCTGCTCAATTATCGGTGATCATCCTAGACAACCCACCTATTTATTATGGAGGATCCACATGGAAAATTCATTACATGTTTTAAATTTGTCCATTATGATCTATTATTATCGATCATCCTAGATGATCCACTTATTCGTCCTGGATAATATGCTTTTTCAACGGTCATCCGGAATGACTCCTCCGGACGATTGCCTACCTGGACATTTTCTGATCATCCTAAATGATATAATTACCTTTTTGACCAATCATACCAGACATAATAATTTTTCCTGATTATCCTGGTTGATTCTGTGATCATACTGGATGATCGATCCATTTTTTTATCAGCAACAACTTTTAATCAGAAAGGATATAATTCTTTGTTAAGTGAGAGAAGCTAGTGAGAGAAGCTCTGGGATTTTCAAAAATCTGTTTCGGCGGTTTTTCATCTTTCTTCGCGGCCAACTTTTAATGGGTTTTCTCACCATAAATCTTCCATTTCTTCATTCCTCTCCCTCAAGCTTTCATAATCTTATTCATGGAGGGTGGAAAGTGATCCCGAATGCCGACTGGAGGCTCTTTGAGGACCAACATTAACCCTCATTTCACTGAGGTGGCTGACCAAATTGCCTACATGTGCTACAAGATAGCAGGGATCACCTTGTCCTGGACTATCAATCTACATACACTTTTATACCCTATTCTTGACCTTTTTGTGCATACCTCACCCACTTTCATCCTTACCCTTACCGTCCTTTTCAATTTTGAATCTACTCTTCATACACTGGACTTCAATCTAACGTTAACAAACCCCCAGTTGAAATCACTTATCAGAACTATCACGAGCTCCTTCAATTGTTTACTACTGGAGACAAGCTTCACGTCTTATCTCAAGATCCTGATTATGACTGGGCCCCGACCAATAACTTTCTTAGAAACACTCTTTTCTCTAATCTTGATGGGGCATATAGCACCTTAGTCAAGGATGCTAGGATAATCCATTACGTACTTCAAACCTCTATTATTACCAAAGCTGGTGATCGTGTCCACATCACTTATCTCCTTTCGATCACCACTTTATATAATATGACCCATAGATAATTTAATGCTACTCATCTTATTTTCCACTTCATTGAGTACCTCACTAATATTAGGGATCCAGGACACAAAAGAAAGCCAAACCTTACCTTAGGACACATCATAGCCTATATCCTGGAATCCAAGTATAACCTTCAATATCCTATCCCACCTAACTTTCAGCATGTCTTCTATATCAATAGCTCTTTCCACATTCTTCATAATACTCATTTCCACCCAGAGAACGAGGAAGCTAAGGGAGCTGAGGAGGAAGTGACTCCTACACCTATTTCTACACCTGCTCCGCTCTACCAGCACTCATAGCTGGATCAACTGGAGGTGCAGTTTAACCAGTGGGAGGCTCAATTCGACTCCTATATTGCTACACAAGAGAAACAACATGCGGAGGATGTTGCTCAATTTTATTCATACGTGGCTCACCAGCAGCACCAGCACGATCAGGATATGGCCTGGTTTGGGGAGCAGTTGCTACTCTTTCTAGCTTCTTTCAGTTGCCACCACCATCTCCTTCTGATGATCAAGACCCATCACACTTATAGTTTATTTTTCTTATGTTGTTTTTTTCTGATGTATTTTGTTTTTTTAGTAGTTTCTATTCTATTTTTTCTTTTATAGTTCCCTTCTCCTTTTTGTGATATCAAAAGGGGGAGTAGTGGTAGTGTATTATGTTGTTTCTTTATACTATTTTATATTTAGTATTTGTACCATTAATTTATTTTTAGAAAATTTTGAACATCTTGATTCATATTATTTTTCCTTATGATGTTTCAATTAAATTGCTTAAATCATTTTTTGTTTGCCATCATAAAAAATGGAGAGATTGTTGTGAATATGGATTCAAGAATTATAATTTTGATGATGGCAAATATTTCTAACACTTCTATTTTTCTACGACTGCATTTCCTACTAATGTTTAAGGTATATAAGGTCCATTTTAAATCAAGCCAGCTTAAGATTAGGTAGACTAGAAGTGAGTCAGTCTATAAGTGCATGTCAAGAGTTTTTACCTTTTCTTGAGTAAATTGAAATGAAGTAGGTCCTGATGCTAAGTAACCTTGCACACACACACACACTCATAAATAAATTCTATCTATTTTTAGAGTTTTTTTAATTATATCATCTGGGATAATCCCAAATTGTCCTAGATGATCAATTAAAAATAAAAACCCTAATTAGAGAATCCTGGTTAAGGTAGCCATAATTAAGTAAATCGTCATGGATGATAGGCTCAAATAAGAAAGAATCAACATCCAAATCTTTTAGGCATGTTTTATTTTTGGATATCATTCAGGACATTATCCTGGACGATGCATTATAATTATGTCTAAATTAGTTTGGTAATTAAGGAAAGTAATTAAGGTTTGATTGCTCGATCATATCATCCTAGATGATCATAGGATTGTCTGGGATGATCAATTAAAGAAACCTTAGTTCCTTCCTCGAAGACCAAAATAATGTTATGGACGATGTGAATTAATTTGTACTCTTCTTTTGGGGTGATCCAAAATTATTCTGGACGATCAATTTTTTTTCCATCATCTAGGCATGCAATAAGGGCGATGTTCTGGATGATATTTAATATTTATGAGGAGTTTCACAAAGGTTGCTCCAAGCAAGGATTCTAGTCATCTTCTTTGGTCGTTATCCCTGGTTCCTTGGAGGTTCGAAAGAGGTCTACAGTGATTGATCCAGATTCTCTACTTACTTCAGGAGGAAGGAAAAGGATTTGGGTTCTCTGCCTCACCAGAGTCAGTGGAAAGTAGGTTTGTACAGGCTTCTCCACCTTGCTTTGGGAGCAAAAGTAGAGTCACTGAATTTAGTGAAATATCCGAAGGACAATCTCCGGGGAGTGGACATAGGTCAAGTTGACCGAACCACTATAAAATTATGTGTATTCTTTCTTACTTTTTTTCCGCATTTAATTTACACACTTTTATTTTCTTATGGTGATTGTTTGGTTGTGATTATGTTTTTGATTAAGAATTTTTAAAATACCAATTTACCCCCCTGTTAGTTAGCCTATGGCTAGTTCATAAGGGCTTAACATCCCTAACAACCTTTCAACACCCTTATTCCCGTAAGAGAGATGAGGGAATCTTTAATCAAAGCACTACTTAACTGAGAGATTTTCTTTGCTCAATTAGCTATAACTTCATAAGATGAATCTTTGTACTTCAAAGAAATGCCAAGGGTAACTTTTTTTAATGAGGATCTACTTTTTGGAACTATTGATCATAATCACTTACTTTATATTACTACAAATGTGAAAAAATTTAAGTTATCTAGAGTCCTTATTGATCTGGGTGCATCTATCAATGTGTTGAATGTAAAGACTCCTACATACTATAAAGTGGACACACATAAACTCACTACTGACAAAATGGTGTTATGTGGGTTCAATGAGAAGGGTGAGAAGGCCTTAGGTTTGACGGTACTCCTTTTAGAGAGAGGAGAGTTTGTAATAAAAGCCATGTTTCACATAATTGATTTGATGACATGTTTCAATGCACTTCTAGGTAGACTCTAGATCCATGCATATTGGATAGTTCCATATACCCTACACCAATGTATCAAGTGTTAATGAGACTGCATTGAATAAGTGATTAAGGATGTTTTATAATGATTCTCTATACATAAGACTGTATTCTATAAAGATAATACATACTATACACCTAAAGGGTCCACTGTATATCCTAAAAGTGAGATCACAATCAAAGAGGAGAAAACAAATGAACGAAGCTCAAAAGGAAATAAAAAATCAAAAGGAGAAAAAGACAAAAGTCTAGAAAGAAAACAATCAGATAGTGAAGATATCATTGACGGCATGATCTTTAGTCTTCCAAACATTTTACCTCAAAGAGGTGAGTGAATGGCCCAAAGAGCATGAGGTCAAGGCCGTGCTTCATTTGAAAGAAGAACACCCCCAATGCACATTAATTTGGAATCCATGTTCAGGAAGGATAAGAAGTGGTTCCAAAAGGCATGCTAGGTGGATTCTACATGTGACTCCTCTGAGACTAAAGCTGAAGAGGAGACTATAAACTTGTGCTTTATGGCGGATGATCATTTTGGTCAGTAGACCAAGAAGAGGTATGCGAACTAACCTAGAATCAATTACTTGAAGTTTTTGAACAAATTCATGCATCATATAGGAAACTTAAGAAATTGCATGCTATCATGAAAATTGAATTTTTAAATTTACAAAAAGAGCTTGAAAGTTTACTTAAAGATCGCTCTACAATTGATAACAATCACATGTCATTAGTTGATGAGTTTGATGCATTAAATAAAAAGCATATTTAATTATATGATGCACATGATTCCTTGAAGTCATCTCATGTTGAGTTAGAAAAAGTATTTATGAAATTAGAAAAACTGAAAGCATTTAAAAATGATAAACCATCATTGCATGCATCACATAACTTTAAGAAGAAGCATCACCACCTGAGTAGAATAGTAAACCCTTTTTCCAGTGTTAGATGTTTTTCATGTGGCATGTAAGGGCACATTTCACACACTTTCACTGTTCACTATATTACACATTGGGTGTGGAGACCCAAATTTCATGGTTCTCAGCATAACACACATGTATTACATTCTTCTTTCCATAAGAAGGGACCCAAACATATTTGAGTTCCTAAATATGAGATAATTTTGTTGGTGTGTTCTCACAAAAAACCTTATGAGAGAATGTGGTACCTAAAGAATGGATGTTCATAACACAGACTGAAGATGCCAACTAATTTGTTTTGATAGAGGCTAGGGCTGGAGGCTAGGTCACTCTTGGAGACAACACCACCAGGAATGTCGTGGGCACATGTATAATCAAAAACTCCAAGAACCTTTTGATTGAAAAAAACTTGCTTGTAGATGGACTGAAACACAACTTACTAAGCATCAGTTAGCTATGCGATAAGGGCTTCATCATAAATTTTTTGATCAATACATATATTATTAGTTTGAATAACAACACTATTTTGGAGGGAAAGCGAATTAATAAAATTTACATGCTTGATTTAAATAATATTGAATGTGCTGCTTTATTTTGTTTAAAAAACTATTGCAAATGAGTCGTGATTGAGGCATAGGAGGATATGTCATACCAGTATGAAAACCCTTAGGAGAGTGACCCAAAAGGACCTAGTTAGAGGTATCCCCAAGCTTAAGTTCACTAAAGACCACCTATGTGATGCCTGCCAACTAGGGAAGCAAGTATAATCCTCTTTCCATTCCATTAAGGACATTAGAACCTTTAGACCTTTAGAAGTCCATATGGATTTGTTTGGATCCATCAACACTGCCAGCTTAGAGGGGGGGGGGGGAAAGTTTATGGATTTGTGATTATCGATGACTACTTGAGGTTCACTTGGATTAAATTTCTGTCACATAAGAGTGAGTCATTTGATGAGTTTAGATCCTTCTTCACTTGGATTCTAAAAAAACTAGGTTATGTGATATAGACTATGCATAATGACCATGGTGGAGAGTTTGAAAATGAGAGATTTGAAGATTTTTATGAGGATAAATGGATTAGTTACAACTTCTCAGTTCCTAGGACCCCTCAGTAGAATGGGGTAGCTGAAAGGAAGAACAAGTCCTTAGTTGAGGCCCCTAGAGTCATGCTTGCTGACTATTCACTTCCAAAGTTATTTTAGGCTAAAGCGATAAATATAGCTTGTTATGTGTTGAATAGGGTGACTATTAGAGCCAAATTAGATAAGACACCCTATAAAATCCTTAAGGTTTGGACACCCAACCTTTTCGACCTCTTTGTCTTTGGATGTAAGGTTTTCATTCTTAAAAATTGGATGTTACACTTAGGAAAATTTGACCCAAAATTTAATGAAAGAGTGTTCTTAGGATATTCAAGTGTGTGGATATCCTTTAGGGTGTTTAATAAGACAATATTGGTGGTGGAGGAGACTACTCATATCGTGTTTGATCAATCAGATCCTAAAAAGTCTTGAGTTGAGGATGAAGATGAAGTTGGAGAGATTACCCAAAGAGTTGATAATTTGGAGCCCCAAATCACTGAAGGCGTAGGTTATATTACCCAAGGAGTAGAAATTAAAAATCTGAAGGAAAAGGTAGAACCTACACACACTTTGCCTAGAGATTGAAGATATTCCTCGAGTCATCCTAAAGAACTAATCTTAGGAGACCCTTATGAAGGTGTTAGAACTAGGAATGAGCTTATGAAGGAAGTGAACCACTCATGCTTTATCTCAATGACTGAACCCACCAACATCAATCAAGATCTATCTGATGAGTTTTGGATCTTAGCCATGCAAGAGGAATTAAAAAATTTGTTAGGAATGATATTTGGGAGCTTGTAGAAGGACCAAAGGGATAAAGTGTAGTTGGAACCAAATGGGTCTTTAAGAATAAGATGAATGATTCTAATGTGGTGGTTAGGAATAAGGCGAGATTGGTGGCTAAGGGGTATAACCAAATAAAAGTATTCATTTTGAGGAGACCTTTGCTCCTGTGGCTAGATTGGAAGCCATTAGAGTGCTACTAGCCATTGCCTATTATAAGGGATTTAAGATTTTCCAAATAAAAGTTAAGTGTACCTTTTTAAATGGGGTAATAAAAGAGGATGTGTTTATAGAGCAACCCCCAGGTTTTGAGAGTTCACAATTTTAAAATCTTGTTTATAAATTCAAAAAAGGCATTATATGGATTAAAACAGGCACCTAGAGCTTGGCATTAAAGGCTTAGCACATTCCTACTAGAGAGGGAGTTTGTTAAGGGGAGCGTAGACACCACCATTTTTTTGAGGAAAGTAGGAAATGAGTTACTCATTGTTCAGATTTATGTTGATGATATACTTTTTAGATCTTATGATAAAAAGCTATGTGATGATTTTTCTAAAATAATGAGTAAGGCATTTGAGATAAATATGATGGGAGAGTTATCTTACTTTTTAGGATTTACCATAAGATAATTGGATGATAGCACCTTTTTAAATAAATCAAAGTAAATTAAGGACATCTTAAAGAAATATAAAATTGATAAAGCCAAGCCAATAAATACTCCCTTAATCTCCAATGTTCAGTTAGATAAGGAACCAAATGAAAAATTTGTTGACCAAAAAAAGTACAGAGGAATGATTGGATCACTGCTTTACCTGACTGCTAGCTGACTTGATATAGTATCTAGTGTTTGTCTCTATGCTAGATTTTAAGCTGATCCTAAAGAATCCCACCTGACTGCAGTTAAGAGAATTCTTATATATCTCTTAGGGACCTAAAACATAGAAATTTGGTTTCCTAGGCACAACAGTTCTTTTGAGATTATTATATATTCTAATTTTGATTTTACAGGATGTGGGGTGGATAGAAAGAGCACTTTTGGGACTTGCCAATTTATAGGACATTCTTTAGTTTCCTAGTCCAATAGAAAATAAAACTTTGTTGCACTTTCCACTATTGAAGAAGAGTACATTACCTTAGGGAGTTGTGTGGCCCAAGTCCTTTGGTTTAAGCAATAAATTTTGAATTTAGGATTACATGTAGGCACAATTTCAATCCTTTGTGGCAACACTAGTGCCATCTACATATCTAAGAATACTATTCAACACTCAAGGACCAAACACATTGACATAAGACATCATTTTATTAGAGACCATGTGACCAAATGAGACATTGAGTTATATTATATAGCAAATGATAATCAACTGGCTGACATCTTTAATAAAAAACCAGCCTTTGACACATTCATCATCTTGAGGACTAGAATGGGCGTGATTAACATAAAAGCTTAAACTTAATTCTTATAGATTTCTAAATTTTTTTTTTTGATCTGTTGTTTGTTGTTCATTTTTTTTTCATATTTTCATTTTTTGTATATTTAATTTGCTTCTTTTCTCTTTTCTTTTTTCTTTGATCATTGCTAAAATGATATTTTGTGCCTTATTTTGTTTTTGAAAATTGTAGTCAATGTTTGACATCCCTAATTCAATTAAAGGGAGAAATACCGTTGATTTTTTCCCTTCTTCTAACTTCTTTTAGTGGTGTAATTTTCTTTTATAAATAAAAGTCTATCTCAAATTAACAACTGAACTTTACAATTGAGATATTATCTATCCCACTATAGTAATCTATCTTATATAAATAATGTTGAAATTCATTAAATCTCTTTCAAGCTTTCATATCTTATCGTTACAATTATTATATGAATTTGATTATGCTTTGTGGTTTACTCCTCCTTATATTAGAGAGTGAGTTTTTCTTCTCTAATATCTTGAAGATATTTTCACAATTGAGAGTATTTAAAAGTTTTTAAAGGATCTAGCTTGAAAAAAAAAATGCTGAGGGCATAAAATTAGCCCAAAAAGAAGATAATTTTAAAAGATGCACAATGACCGCAAAAAATTGAAAGATATACAAAGTGCATAAAAAAAAATCAAAAGATGCTTAAAGTGTGCAAATCAATTGACAAGAGGCATAATATGAGCCCACAAAAAGCAAGATTCCTTCTCTTTCAAACCTTTAAATCTTAGAAGAATTCATGTGTCACTTGATATTTTTAAGAGTTTGTATTCAAAATTTAATATTGTGACTAATTAATTTGATATATTATTCTATAAGATATTTTTTTGGAACCAAGTTTTGAACGGATCTCTTTTTCTTATCCAATTGATTTTTTTGAGTCAGATCTTTATTTTCAAAAGGTAGTTTGCCCTCTGAGAAGTTTGAGCTAGGGCTAACAGGATCGGTTGTTCTATCATTTTTTTTTCGGATTTCGATGATGTTAACTCATCGATTCTTATAAATTTTTAATTAAATTACATAGAGAATTTATCATATTTGTGCTTTGATTAAAAAAACCCTTTGTTTTTGTTCCTCTTATCAATTTTATCATTTTTTGATATTTTATTTTTATCTTTTACTATTATTTTTCTTATTTTTGGGCCTTATCTGATCATCTCCATCCCTCCACAGAATTTCTATTTTTGGTCACATCGTCCTAGATGATATTCATATCATCCTGGATAATAAATTCAATCCACCCTTAATCTTCCATCTAATGGCTGGTATGACTCTTTTGTTTAAGATCATCCTAGATGATACATATCATCCCAAACAATCTGATCATATTTTGCTTCAATTATTTATGATTGTCCTGGATGATCCCCCTCATCTTGGACAATCTTCTAAATATCCGCTCAATTATTGGTGATCATCCTGAACAATCCACTATTCATTTTGGATGATCCACGTGGAAAAGCCTTACATATTTTAAATTTGGCTAGTATGATCCATTATTATTGATCGTCCTAAATGATCCACTTATTCGTCCTGGATAATATGCTTTTCAACGTCATTTGGAATGACTCATCAGGATGATTTCCTGTGTCTAATCATCCTGGACATTGTCTAATCATCCTAGACGATATAATTTCCTTTTTGACCAATCATACCAGACATAATAATTTTGCCTGATTATCCTCGATGACTCTGTGATCATCCTGGATGATCGGCCTATTTCTTTATAAATAATAGATTTTAATTATTTTTTCACCTCAAATCTTATATTTCTTCATTTCTTTCCCTCAAGCTTTCATAATCTTATTCATGGAGTGTGGCAAGTGATCCCAAATGCCGATTGGAAGCTCTTTGAGGGCCAACATTGACCCTCATTTCACTGAGGTGGCTGACCAAATTTGCTACATGTGCTACAAGACAGTCAGGATCACCTTGTCCTGGACTTTCATTCCACATATGCTTTTATACCTTGTTCTTAACCTTTTTGTGACACCTCACCCACTTTCATCCTTATCCTTATCATCCTTTTCAATTCCAAATTGCTCTTTGAATTTTTTGCAAGCCTTCAAATAAACTCTTCATACACTGTACTTCAATCTAACGTTAACAAACCCTAGTTAAAATCACTTATCAGGACTATCACGAGCTCCTTCAATTGTTTACTACTAGAGACAAGCTTCATGTCTTATCTCAAGATCCTGATTATGATTTGGCCCAGGCTAATAACTTTCTTAGAAACACTGTTATCTCCAATCATGATGGGGTGTCTTGAAAGTTCGTTAGGGATGCTAGGCCCTATGAACTAGCCCAAAGCTAATTAAGAGAGAGAGGTGAATTGGTAAAAAATATCTTTCAATCAAAACACAAATCAAAACCAATATCACCATAATAAAATCAACGATGCAGAAATTAAAATGCGGAAGTAATAAAGAAAGAACACACCAGATTTATAGTTGTTCGGTCAAACCTTAACCTACGTCCACTCCTTGGAGGTACCCTCCAAGTATTGCACAAAACTAAATGTCTCTCCTTTAGCCCCCACAGCTAGGTGGAGAAGCCCTTACTAAATCACTTCCACCTTCCCCGGTGCGGCGGAGTCGCTGGGTCCTTTGACACCAAAGAGATTTTCTTCTTTGGTGAACTTCCCTCAAGAATAGCCTTGAATCCGACAGTTATCAGGTGCGAGCTTGTCGGAGCAACCGTGTGGAACCCCCTCCACACTCCCTTGAGTCCCCCCTCACAGGATCTTCTCCCTCTCTCAAACTCCACCCTTTCCTCACTCCCTTTCAAGCTCTCTCTTCAAGTTTTCCCCAAAAGAATGAAGCTACAATGGCTGCCAAAGACACCAACCAAGTGTCATGTCATAGCTTAAATAGAAGATCTCAAAATGAGCTCATTAATGCAAGTTGCCGACTTTATCGTCCAGGATGATACTAATATCATCCTGTGCGATCAGTGCAAAATAAACCCTATCACCCGGGACGATTTGAGACGATCATAAGAATTTTATTCATATCATCCTGGACGATAATATATCGTCCTGGACGATCAGTACAAATTGTGGAATATCATCCTCCACATCGCCCTAAAAAAGAGCTATCTGATGTCCAATCTTCCAGCATATAGGCCAGGACGATCTGGCGATCATCCAGGCTGATTTGATTGTAAAATCAAGTCATAATTGCTTTCCTTAAATTCTAGAGAAATTTTGGAAAAATTGACCTGGATCATCCTGGATGATATTTTATAGTCCTGGACGATCCACCTGGACATTGTCCAAAAGTAGGTTATTTTTAAATAAATCTGGCGGCAGATTCTTTCTGTTTTGAGCCTATCGTCCTGGCCGATACAAAATCGTCCAGGATGATGTGTTCTGCATAATGATGGCTACTTTAATGAGGATGCTCTAATTAGGGTTTCTGCTTTTGAACTGATCATCCAGGCCGATATAAAATCATCCCGGATGATATTACCAAAAATAATAAACTCTAGGGAACAGTCAGAAATCTTCCAAGTTACAAAGCATCAGGAGCCACACCAAATACACTAGACTCAAGAAAGGAAAAAGGGTACAAACTGACTCAGACCTAGTCTACCCAATCTTGAACTGGTTCTAAATTGTAGTCTGATCGTGTGGTCCTGAAATGTCAGAAGATAAGGTAGTCGTAGAGAAATAAGAGTGTTTGCTATCATCAAAATCATAAACCATGAAAATAGATCCGCAACATGTCTAGCACCTTAGCCAAGGATGCTAGGATAATCCAATATGTTGTTGACCTCATTTTTGTATGAGGTCACTAAGGCCCTTCCAAACTTCAGATCAATTCTAGACCTTAGGGCCTACTATAGACCTTAAGATCCTTTCCTAGAGCCAAATCCTAGGATCCACTCTATACCTTAAGATCATTTCCTAGAGCCAGACCTTAGGATCCATTCTAGAGCCTAGGATTCCCTTAGATCCTAGATCTTAGAACCCGTCTAGATCTTAGGACCAATCTAGACTCAAATCAATC
>NW_021320088.1:446041-455635 GCF_001605985.2 Dendrobium catenatum
GAGATAAGCTAGATTAATAAAAAAATAATATTTCTTCAAAGAAAAAAATAGTTATGATAATCTAAACTTGGACAAATTATTAGGTCTAGTCACCAGACATATCTCTGCGTTTGGATGCCAATAGAAAGCGGACATCAAGCTGAATATAAGTGCGATTTTTTTAATATAATCTTTTTGCTTTATGTCTTGTCAGCCCAATCGACTCGACCCAAAAACTTGAAAATTATTTAAATTCAGGACTACAAGAATGGAAACAAAGCTTTTTTACATTTCACTCGATATTTTCACTTCTCTGTCACTCTCAGCTCTCTGCTCTCGGACTTCTACAATACCTTCCATTCAATAATACCTTCTTCCCGATGGTAGACGATGACATAGGAGTACTTCAGCATTTAGAAAAGGTAATGTTACGCTTTTGTTGTTCTTGAGGTGCGCTTTTGGTGTGTTTATGTTAAATTTTAAATTTTAGGATTGTGTTAATTTTATACATAGCAGTGTTTGTTCAAAGTGATCTTAAAATGTTTATTTTTTGGATTTCAACCTTCTTCATAAATGAAAGAAACAAATGATGCGAAATATTTAGGTGTCATTTAATTACATTTTAGTTGGTTTTAGTTGCGTTTTAGTTGCATTTTACATATGCTTTACCTGTGCTTTAGTTGTACTTTAGTTACGCTTTAGTTGCACTTCAGTTGTGCTTTAGTTGCACTTTAGTTACGCTTTATATAAAATTCTATTTTTTTCAGATGTCGTATCAAGGCTAATTACTTCTCGATGCTATGTTACAATTTTTAGAAAAATTTGTGAAACTTTTGTCGATATATTTGATGAAGAACTTGAGTAGACTTTAAGGAATTTGAATATTTATCATTTTCTAAAGTTTCCAGCATTCCAACAATATATACTTCTTTTCAAGTTTCTAAAAATTTGGAATTCTGCTAATGAAGGCTTCATTCTGAATGGTCATTTACTTAAATTCATAACTGATGAGGTCGTTTTGTTGACAGGAAAGATTTTGAATAAGAAATTATGGATATATATATATATATATATATTACTTTAAATATAATATGTACAAAAATTTTCTCACAAGTATGCCTAACAAAGGTGATGATATCAAATGGATGATTGATCCTCTAACTGGACCTCTATCAACTAAAATAAAAACTAAAATGACAAAATTAGATAGATTAAATAATAATACTACTAAGTTAAAGACCTTTATAATGTTTTTATTATCTAATCTTTTTTTTTATACTAAATAACCATAAAACCTATAGAAGGCTCACATCTGTAGCAAATAATGTAATTGAGTTCACTTCTATCAATTGGGCTACATGTATAAGGAATTTTATGGTCGAGGAATTCAATACAATTTCTAACAAGTTTAAAATGCAAAGGCCATTGGGTTACATCAATGATTTTTTTTCTCGCCTACTGGTATGTTTCCTATCCTACTGGTTGTTTTCCCCTTATAAATCTTTCTAATGTTAATTTATAATATTTTCTATTTGATATTATACATATTTAGTTTTTGAAACACTTATACTTGCACTTTAAGCGCAGCTATAATACACTTAAAGCATAATTATAATGCACTTAGATCGCAACTATAACGCACTTAAAGTGCAACTCTAAATATGAAACATTACTTAAAGTGCAACTATAGCGCACCTAAAGTGCAATTAGATATTTGCCTATAATATATTTAATTTTTTTACAGATGTATCTTGTTCTACAAAATATTACAAATAAAAAAGCGGAAAAATTTGGGGCTGATTTAACTGCTATACAAAACCTGGAAAATCAGCCTGGGCATCAAACCCATAAAATTCATTCACCACAATAAAAAAAATTCACACCACCCCACCTCCCTCTCCTTATTCTACTCATCAAAAATCACTTGAAAGTTCTCTTCAGCCGCTTACTCAACCTTCTACATAACATTCTACTGAACCACCTCTTATAAAAACTGAAGATTGGTCGACTGTTCAGAATAAACTTCTGGAAAAATTTCAAAACATGTGCAATAAAATTCAACATAATTTGGGTAGTATAGTTGATCGACTTGAAGACATTATGGAAAAACTTCAAGCAACTATAGATTCTCTACAAAACAAATTCATTGACTTTCAAATGAAATGTAATTATAATCCTAAAAAACCTTCTATATCTACATCTTACTTTAATATCCAATCAGTAAAAAAACCCAAAACTAGAGCTTTTTCTCCAATACCACCCACAACAGATGTTCCTCCAATACCACCCAAAATAGATGTTCCTCCAACACCAGCTATAACAGATGTTCTTCCACCACCAGCAGTCACAATAGATATTCCTCCACCACCACCCATAATAGATATTTTTACACCACCAATAGTCACAACAGATGTTCCTCCACCACCAACCACAAAAGATGTTCTTTCACCACCAGCAGCCAATATAGATATTATTAAACCACCAATAGAGAGTTCTTCCAAGAAACTCATCCAATCCCAATCACAAAAATAAAAAAGAAAAATATAAGACAATAAAGAAACTGAAATATCGGATGTATTAATGAAGATCTAAGAAGTTATTTGTGTTGATAATGTAAAAATTCAACCTTGACCTCCACTGCAATATATGGAGTATATAGGGAAGGATTTCCTAATAGCTCAACAATAAAGTTTTATGAATGAATGTTTCAGAAAGTTTGATAAAAAGTAAGTTAAGCCATTTATGTGCGCTTTAAGTGTGATTTAAGTGCTTTTAAGTGTGCTTTATGTGCGCTTTAAATGTGCTTTAAGTGTGCTTTACATGCACTTTACGTACGCTTTATATGCGCTTTACGTGCACTTTAAGTGTGCTTTACGTACTCTTTTAATATTTTTTTGTGCTATAATTTTTTCCTTTTTTGTAGGGACGATGTAATATTTGCATCTAATAACATAGAAATAAAAAGAGCAGATATTGATGAGCTGCTCATAAATCAATGGTTTGACGACAACTATGTAGATGCTTTTGCTTATTTATTATAAGAGAAGAGTAGGATAATGACAGACAAATTTCAATGTTACTTGTATATTTCTCCATTGTACATGATAAGTATAATTATTATTTATAACCTATTTTTCACATTACTTTTATTATATTGCTGACTTATAGCAGGTATACAAGGGGTACAATCAAGATTTTGAAATATTTATCGAACATATTAATCCACCTTTTGTTAAACAATGTAGTCTTATTATTCAACCCATAATTTTCAGAAAGTATTGGGTACTTATTATAGGCAAGTTGAAAGAGAAAGTCTAGAAATTATATGATTTTTTATCAAATCCAGAACACAAGGATATATGTCATACATTTATAAGATAAATCTAGATTTTAAGCATCTTATTTCTTTTCTTAATATGAACACAAAATAAAATAATAATTTTATTTGTTCAGATAAAATACTTGCATGAAGACAACAAAGGATGCTTTAAAAGCGATATAACCAAATGGAATTTACAACTTGTTAATGAAATTCAAACTCAGTCAAATGATTTTGACTGTGGAATGTTCATGTGTAAATACACGGAGAAAGCCATTCAATGAAAAAAAATGGACTAGGCTGCTTATAAAGATTGGCAAAAATATATGCCAAAATTTAGGGAAGAGTTGGCATATTTTTTTTTCTTACAATGAAAAAGTAAAATTATTGTAAAAAAATTATAAATTTTATACAGGGGTTCTAAATCTGTACATTTTACTATTTAAATATTAATATATAGTTTTTATTTATTGTGCAAATTTTATACATTTTATTATTTAAAGATTTATAAATTTAATAGTTTTTATTTATACGCATTAAAAGCACATCCGTAGCGCACCCAAAGCGCACCAAATGCGTATCCAAAGAGCACCTAAAGTGCATCCATAGCGCACCCAAAGTGCATCCAAAGCGCATTTAAAGCACATCCAAAGTGCATATATGGCAAACCTAAAGCGCATCTAAGGTGCACCTAAAGCGTAACCATTGCGCATTTAAAGCATATCCATAATGCATCCAAAGTGTAACTAAAGTGCACCTACATAGCATTTTAAATTACAAGTAATCAATGAAACATTCTTATAATAAATATTACCAATAAAAATTCTTTATTTAGATTCAATAATTATTACAGTAAATATACATTATTTCACAATAAATATTATTACAATGAAAATTCATTAAATTCTAACTCCGAAGTAATGAAATCTGTCATAAATTTGGTGTATTCAGTACCAGGTTAGCTTGTTGGTTGGCCGATTATATATTCCTCACTAAAACATTCATACATGCTTGAAAAGTTCATCTATGTTGAAGAAGGATCATCCATTATTTTTTCCACCACCAAATGTTTATTATCTATTAGACACTACAACTTTAGTCTTAGGAAAGGAATTATATAATTAAAATGTTATTAAAAACTTACTCTTAGGCTGCTTCTTCTTTTCTCAAAGGCTTTTCAGTGTTACATTTGATATGCCTTTAGGTCTATGCTTTAGAGGATCTTTCAAATTAGCACTTCAACCTTGGGATCTTGTAACATAGTTTTGATTTTTTTTCTTCCCACCAAGAATTAAGTATAAGTTTTCAGCCATGCCTCTCATTGAGGAAATAATATACTCATCTGCCTCCTCATTCTCTTGAGCTTCTGTGCTTATTTGATATGCAAATCTGGTCACTTGATTTTTTAATATGAATCCCCTACCATTTTCAAAGTTATTATTTCTTTGAGTATTAACCAAGTTACCTGAATAAATATCTTATTGAGCCCTTACTGACCAACATAGTAGTATGCACTTCTCAGGGAATTTAGCCATATCCAACTATTTAAAAACCCTCAAACAATGAGAACACACCAATCTCATGGCATCATACTTCCTATAGTTGCATTGAATGTTACCTTCTGTTGCATCAAAGGCAACCACCCAAGGATGATGTTGGTCATTATCCTCTATGTAGTTAACTACAAACTTTGAAGAATCAGTCGAAATAAAGTGTATACTCATTTCTCTCACAGCCTGTATAAATTCTTTCTTAAAAAATGAATATAGTTTTCTTGAGTAAAATCGAGCAGCTTGTTTTAATATTGAGTTGTTCTTTATCACAGAAATAATTTCAAACTACTGCATTTATACTCCTCATCCTGCTCATTTTGCTACCAATTCATCAATACATTTTCCAACCCAATAAAACAATTAGTAAATGAACTTGTTGGCTTTGAAATGCCATGACACACATTATTAATACACTAGCTATAATGCGTTGATAAAATGCCCATGCTAAATAATCCTTGTTGAAAGCTGTTGATCACTTTTTTCTTATCTTATAAAAATCATGCAACCATTCATGATTATAAAGGTTCCCTTCCTTGATCATTTCAACCTATGCCTCTTCAAACACTTCCTCAAAATCACACCACCTCATACACTTATAGAAGAGTCCTTTGGCTTTATTATTGTTATAGAAGATAGGAACTTTTGATGAAACCATTTTAAAGATGTGCCATTGGCATAATCTATGATGAGTGTAATGTAATGCATATTCTATGGCCTTGGCCATAGCTTGGTCCTAATCCGTGTATATTGTTGTAGGATATTTATTACCCATTATTCGTACAAATATTTTAAACAATCATATAAAACTTTTAATTGTTTCTTTTGACAAAAAAGCAACCCCTAATAAAATATTCTACCAATGATTGTTAACACCAATAAATGGTGCATACATAAAATTATACTTGTTGAGCCAATAGCTAATATAAAAAATCAATACTTCTCCAAAACATTCATAATCTATCATGCCTCTATCATCAACCTACAAAAAATTTAACAATCTATCATGCTCATCATATTGAATATCCCATGTGAACATGTGATCCTCAACTTGACGATCTTTAAATAATTGAATCAAAGAATTAGTATCACCAATTTCAATCCTTGCTCTTTTCTCCTTCTGAATAAAATTGTAGGCATCCCTCTTAGAGAATCCAACATTCTCACATCCTCCAACTTTCTCTATAAGGTAGGTATATGTAGCAACGGTTATAATCCCTGCAACTATCATTGATTTTACAAAAGAAGTTTTTTCCTCAACAACATTCCTATATGATCCCAGAAGGTGTTGGTCGGCTGGGCTAGCCAATTCATGGTTATGGGATTCAATAAATCTTTTGACATGCTAGTAACCATCTTCATCAACTGCAAACCTCATCATAGATGTACAACTGATTCTAATATCTAGTTTAGTAAATCTCTTTCTTGAATTAAGATCAATACTTTTCTTGAAACAAACTTTTAAATAGACAAAATCCTTAGATTTTATCTTCCTAGAATTTGGCCAGAAACTATGATGATCCTTCCAAATGCTAAAGCCATTATCATGGGAATATGTATAATAACATTTATAGGCTTCTCTCTCATCTTTATAAACAACCTAAAATGATAAGAAAAAAATTAAAAAGTGCAACTCAAGCGCAATAAAAGAGTAACTAAAGGGCAACTAAAGCATAGGTAAAGCGCAGGTAAAGCGCAACTAAAGTGTAGGTAAAGCGCAGGTAAAACACTGGTAAAACGCAGGTAAAGTGCAGGTAAAGCGCAACTAAAGAAATAAACATTCCTTCCGATTTATGCATCCCTTCCGATTCATGCACCCCTTCCACCTCTCTCTTCCATGAGCATTCCATCTCTTTTCTGTAATTTACTAGCTTATTTTTCTTCTAAAGCAATAAACATTTAGATCTTTTGTGGGTTTATAAAACTGAGGCAACATTTAAAATGAAAATAAAGTGTACTGGGTTGGGTCGATCAGGCTGAAATATATTAAAGCAAAAAGATTATATTGAAAAAATCCACGTGTATTCAGCCAGATGTCAAATTCCTATTGGCGTCTGAATGCGGAGATAGGTCTGGTGACCGGACCTAATAATTTGCCCTAAACTTGACATCTACTCTCAAGACATAGGAAAAAGTTAATAAAAATGAAGAAAAATGGTCTATCATCTTTCTGCATATAAGTAGTAGACCTACTTTTTAATAGTGCAACAATCAAAATAATAATGTAAGTTTTTTAAGAATTTTTCTCCACAAAGATACATAAGTATATGATTTATAAGTTTGAGAGATGGTATTTATATATGCTTATATGAATAATTTTTTATTTACTCTGTATTGTGCATTTATAATTCAATTGCTTTGATTCACAAATGATACATAAATGATAATATGCAACTGCTATAAACCTCACGAGTTACTGTAAAAACTTGTGGTGGTGTGCAATCAATGAGCTACTAGAAAATACATTTTAAATAAGATGATTGTAGCCTCCTGTTTAACAAAAGAAAATTATTTTGAGAATTTTAATTATAAATCAAAGAAGTCGGTTACAATATAATAAAGAAGATGATTACATGTTAATAAAGACAAATTTATGAATATTATTGATCATTTTTAATACTCATATATCTACCAAAATAGATGAATGCAATAGAGGCCAAATTCATTCTAATTGCCAATCAAAATCTAGAATGAAAAAAAGGGAAAATTTTAAGACTAAGCATGATTATAAATTATATTAAGAGCTTAAGCGTGTTTTAAAAAAAAATAAAAATAGGCAAAATCGCCTTTCAAATGGGCGACTTAAGTTTGACTAGAATAGTCAAGATCTGACGTGGCGATGATGTGGCAAGTTCTAAGATTAAGTTGCCCATTAAACAGGTGACTTAGAGCTAATATTTTAATTGCCAAAATCCTTCCCGATCTCATTTCCTTCAATTTCCTCTTTCGCAGTCGTCACCATCGGGATGTTCGGAGTTGCCGATCTCGTCGCAAGTGTTTAGGTAAGGTTTTTTTTTTTTAATATTTATGATTTATTATGTTTAGTATTTGAGGTGTTGTACATATTTGGTTAAAAATAATCCTATTTGAGTCTTTTTAGTTTATTTCTCAAATGTTTTTGGTAGATCTATTAGTTTGTCTAATTTAGTTGGAGTTAGTTGTAGTATTGTTTGAGAGAACTAGAGATAAGTTGATCTAGGACATATATTTTGTCAAAACCTAGTAGATCTGACGAAGTAGTCTTCGTATATTGCTACAAATTGAAAAGCTATCTTTTTGTTAATATATAATAATTCTTTATTTATTTTAGCGTTCTTTAGAATAATTTTTATAAGAACCAAATTATAATGATGTCTTTTCATGCTTGTAAAATCCAATGAATTTTAATTATATTTTAGCAGTCTTTAGAATAATTAGAATATTAAGTATTTTGTAATTTGTTCATCTTTCATAGTGACAAGTACGAGTTCAATAATGAGTGGACGTGGTGCGACCTTCGTGCTTATGTATAAAGGTGAATTAAAAGTGGACACCAATTTCACGCTAAGTTATTTTGGGGTAGGAATCGACCCCTACATGTGCCAAGAAAACACAACTTAGAACAACTTAAGTTTAGAATACTTAGAGCACTGAAGTACGATCCTTCAAAGTATTCTGTATTAAGGTTATTTTTGGGAGTTGGGAGGAGTCATACCATACTCTCAATTTATTCATGGATGTTGTTGCTTTTGCAATGTCGCAAACAATATATAGAATTCAAAACTCACAGGCCAATAGATTTCAAAGACTGTTTCGGCATTTGTGTTGCAACTCGGGCTTCCGAGTTTATGATTTTGATGATAATAAATAATATTAATTAATTTTTTATTTCTCCTGGTATTTACAGTGCATATTTCTTTCTATGTTGACTAATATTTCAAGTACATCATGCACCGTTCTTTGAAGATTCAAGGCTCAAGATTGCGTAGAATTGGTCGTATTAAATGAGTTTGTAATTTTCATTTATTGAATCAAGTCTTGTAATGATGTATGTTAGTTTGTTGATCATGCACACACATAGAGGGAGCAAAAAATGATTATAAATAGTTTAACTTTTATGTTCATCGTACTGTATGATATGTATCGTACTGTACGATCTGGTGTAATAGAAATAAATTAAAATATTCTATTTTTCCTAGAAAAATTATTTTTAATATAACTAATCGTACTGTACGATCACCACATCGTATCGTACGATATGTTATAATTAGAAAGCTCGCCGTCCATTAAATTAGGCAAAGATTTGAATTTGAAAAGTTGTTCTAATCGTACTGTACGATGTTTAAAATATTGCCTAATTTAATCCAATGATTATTCCATCAAAACGAGTTAATTTTGATATTTTGGTCGTACTATACGATCAACAGAGACAATTCTGGTCGTCCCATGCCTTTTATTGAACTGTTCGTATAGGAAATCGTACAGGAAATCGTACAGTATGAACTTCAACTGAACTGTTCGTAAAGTACTAACTGGACATCGTACAGTACTAACAGGTCAATTTCTGCACATCGTACTGGACAATATTGCAATCGTACGGTATGATATTTGATGGCCGAATTGAGTTTTTTTAGGGTTTTTGAGCCCTCTATTTAAGCACTCTCATAAGACTTTGTAAGAGTCTTTGGCATCCATTGTGTCTTCATTCTTTTGGAGAGAACTTGAAGAGAAGACTTGAAAGGGAGAGAGGAAAGGGTGGAGTTTGAG
>NW_021320088.1:462260-480776 GCF_001605985.2 Dendrobium catenatum
TAAAGACTATAGTAAATGCAGTATCCTGTAGTCAACTTCAGTTTAAGGATAAATACATCTACCTCCAGCAGTAGTAGTTGTATTGAAAAGACCAAAATCACACCAGAATGCATAAAGACTACAAGTTCGTACGAGCTTCTACAACCCAAAGCAGGAGATTAGTTAGTGCACTATGATCCACCTACAGAAATCAACAAATAGTGCACGACAGTCTACCTGTACAAAGCAGTAGACAACTAATCCAGAAGCTGCTACGCTACGCCAAGCCACCGGATGCAACCTCCGTACAACCAGACAGAAGGCGTATACAAATGATTTTAAAATACCATCGCACGTGCACCGTAGCTTGTATACACATAGGTACACAAAGGGGTATGTCAAATTAATGAAATTTCCAAATACTTGCATGGGCCCCGGCGAGCGTGTTATTGGTACACACGTGACCTCCGTACAACCAGACAGAAGGCGTATATAGGGATGCTGCGTGAGTCAGTAAATCTGAACCCGATCCTCCTAAGCACGTAAATAGGAGTCGATAAGGTTCAACAAATAATTACAAAGTGCACCAAACACCCGTATGGGCCCCGGCGAGCGTGTTAGTGGTACACACGTGACGTCTAGGGATGCTGCGCGGGTTGACAAGTGAATTCATGTTCGAACTCGATTCTTCTATACGAGTCAATAGAAGTCGACAGGGTTCGAACCAACAAACGAATATACGGTTGCGGCTATCGCTATATTTATATTAATATATTCGTATTAGGCTTTCAAGGCCTATAACAATGAGAATTCACTATCAATGGCATAAAGTCTACGAAACCCGATCCTCGATCAATAGCTTGGTCGAGTTGAAAGGGTTTAATTAACAAAATAGAAATGACCCCAAACACCCCGATGATGGCCTTGTTGAATGCATATCTCAACTGGAGGGGTTCCCAAATGTTATCCAAATGCCTCCCAAATATCCAAAGTCTATTCCAAATATTCCAAAGCTCCACCCAAAATCCCAAAAAAATCTCAAATCCGAAAAAAATATTTAAATCTGAAATCTATCCATCAACACTTAAAGCAAAATCCATCCACCCTCCACAACAGTTTGCTAGGGTGGACAAATTTAAAACTACTTCAGTTCACATAAAGCCAAATGCCTAGTCGAAAATATTACTAGAATCCTTTCTCAAACAGTCTCTTGCCAGTAAGGACGTGGCACGTGTCCTCTGACCGACGGTCTGCCGCCAAATGGCACCGCAGGACAAATGGTTATGACTCGTGGCCCTTTGAACCAAGTGGTTTTGCTGCCAAATGGCACCACAAAATACCGGTTATGGCCCGAGCCAATACGCTCCTTAATGGCGTTAAATCCTTGAGATATGAATCAATAGGATATGATCGATAGGGCACAAAGCCCTCTGTTAGCTAAGGTGGATTTAAATTTGTCTCCTTAGATAAATATCCACCCCAAGTCTACAAGGTACCCTTGAACGAAGCAACCCATGGCTGCCGACAAAGATCCTTCTGTCAGGTTGGGTCGACTACCTCCTCTGACTAAGTAGACCAGGGACCACGATGGCCCGGGACGACGGAACCATTGGATCTTGATCGGGACTATCATCCATTCCCCCACCATCAGCTTTAAGTGCAAGATGGTGAAATTTCCTATTTTAAATATCAAATATACCAAAATTCTCAAACTTCCAAACCTATGCTGCTACTATATGCCAGATACACGTATCTCTACGTATCAGATTGGCGACTAGCCTTAATCGAAAGTTCTCTCTCGTTATCGAGAGGGGTAATTAACTATAGGGGCTTGCGCCAATAGGAAACTAGAACTCAGATCATAAAGTCATCACAAAATGAGGGCGAAATCTCTGGGTAGTGTCTTATCTACAAACCCATTTGCCTTCCAAAATTTACCCCAGAACTTATCAGTTAAAACTCCCTCGCCGAGTAAAAAGAAAAGCGGGCGGAGGCCAGGGCCGAATTTTCGGAGCCCACAAGTAATGGTGAAAATAGATGGGGATATTATTAGTAGAATTTAAGTTAGATGGTTAAAGTAGAGGAATGCATCAAGCTTGTTGTGTGATAGAAAAGATCCCCTCAAACTTAAGGAAAAAACCTATAAGATGGTTATGAGACCTGCAATGCTTTATGGCACAGAATGTTGGCCATTAAAAGAGAAGCATAATATTAAGTTAAGTGTTGCAGAGATGAGGATGTTTAGGTGGATGAGTGGTTTTACTCTTAGAGACAACAGGCTTAACGAGCATATACGTGAAAAGGTGGAATACCTCCCATGGATTATAAGCTTAGAGAGAATCGCCTTAGATGGCTTGGTCACATAAAATGATGGCCTTCTAATGACCCTATTAGGAGAGTAAATTTATTAGATTTGGCTTATGATAAGAAAGGTAGAGATAGAACTAAACGAGTATATTTAGACTATATGGGACAGTTTTGGAAAGGAGCACCACCTACCACCCACAGCTGATGGTCAGAAAGAGGTGGTAAACAGAAGCTTGGAGACATAACTACAATGCTTTGTGTCGAAAGTCCCTCGGCTTTGGGCCAAGCAGTTAACATCGGCAAAGTATTCGTACAACACCGCATATCATTATGCTTCTCCGATGACCCCATTCAAGGTGTTGTACGGGAGATATCCACCTCAGCTAGTGCATTTCCTGCATAGTCATACTCAAGTTTCTTTAGTAGAAGCATATTTGGAGGAGAGGGATAGGGTGTTGGAAGAATTAAAGAAACGTTGGTTTAGAGATCAGCAGATTATGAAGAAATAGGCGGATGGATATAGAAAAGGCATCCAGTTTGTGGTTGGTGAGAGGGTGTTCTTAAAGCTAAGGCCCAACAGGCAAAGGACAATCAATTCCAAGAGGAATGAGAAGTTGGCTCTAAGATATTTCGGCTCTTATGACATATTAGAGAAAACTAGAGCAATGGCGTATCATTTAAGAATGCATACAACAGCCACCATCCAACAAGTATTTCACATGTCACGGGTGAGGAGAGCTTTAGGGGATCACACAACGAGTTCAGAGTTGCTAACAACATTTACTGAAGAGTTGGAAGAGTTGTTGGGACCCCTGGAGCTACAAGGGGTATGCTAGAGAGAGGGATGGGTTAAAGAAGTACTGATCAAGTGGAAGGACCTTCCTGATTATGATGCTACATGGGAGCCCTATGAAAGGGTGAAACATCAATTCCCCTCTTTCCATCTTGAGGATAATGTGGTTCTCAAGGAGCGGAGTACTGATACGTGTTGACCCCTACCACTCAAACTATGTGCAAGAAGGGCAAAAATGGAAAGACAAGTAGTGCGCGGGTTGGCACAATGCACCACTTAAAGGGTCAAATGACCTCTGAATGCCAAACGGATAGTAGTATTGTGATCAGAACATTGAATTATACTAAGTCGAGGCTCCTCATAGTCAAACTGGATGATATCGGTCAAAAGGGACGACCAACACCCAGAATTGAAGCATGACGCTGATCAAACGACGTTGGACCAACGAACAAACTTCGTCATTCTATCTAGAACATGCCAGCATTTAGAATATATAATTTATTTAATCAATTTGGATCGTCCGAGGTGGTGGCTTGAATCCCGAGGTGATTCAAATACAATAACATGCATTTCGAAGGAAATTAGCCTTGATGGTGATGAAATGAAGTCCAATTGTGAAATAGACTTTATCATTGCATCTGGAATGTTGCCAACCTCTAAAAACTACATTTTGTTTGTTTAAATTGAAGCATCCGGAATGATGGCACGTATCTCGAGGTAATCCCAATGTAATGCAAGGATGCGCATATCGAGAAAATTAGCCTCTACGGAGACTGCAAGACATTCGATCATGAAGCAGACTGCGTCGTTGTGTCCGAAACGACATCAACATTCAAAATATATATTTTTTAAATTCAATTGGGATCAACCGGGGTGGTGGCATGCAAATCAAGGCAATCCTAATGTGATGCGAAGACGCGCATATCGAATAAAATCAGCCTCGACAGTGACGAAATGATGTCCGATCATAAAACGGATCGCGTCGTTGCATTCAGAATGTCGATGATAACTAAAATAAACTGCTGATTTGTCCAAACGAAGTCATGCGTTGAAATTGACATGCAAAAACATACGACCTGCACAAAAGAAAAGAGCACACATATCAAGGAAATTTGTCTCGATGAAGACGACATGACGTCCGATCGCAAAACGGACTACGTTGTTGCATTCCGAACATCCTAAATACCTAAGGATGATATCCAATTTGAATAAGTCAAATATGTGCGAGGAGGTCGGTATGCAAATCAAAGTGGAGCAAATGCTAGAACACGCATTTCGAGGAAATAGGCATCGGCGTCGCCCAAACAACGTCTGATTGACGAACGAACTACGTCGTTGCGGCCTGAACATCAGCAATACCCTAAATGCAGTATTAATTTATGCAATTTTGATATTCGGCGAGATCGGCATGTTAAATAGAGCGAAATACACGTAAATCGAGAAAGCATATAAAACAAAGCTAGCCTCGAATGCTACAAAACAGAGTTGTTTTCGTTTTGTGAGGTCCTCTACGCACATAAAAGTACAACCTAGCAGCCCTCAACTTCCAATTTTCCACTACTCAAAACCAAAACTGAAATTCCCTCTTTCTCCTCTCTCCGACGCCTGCAACCCGCGAAGCTTCTGCCAACCCCTGTAGAAGGAATCGCAAATCCCTTCCTCCTACGTACAAAACCTCCTTCCTCTTCACGCAAGAAAATAACTCCAGCTTCCTTCCTTAGGTCTGTCCATGATAAGGCTTCGTCCTCCTGTCAAAACCCAAACCAAAGTCAAACGTCTCTGTCTTCTCCTTATAGCAAGTGCTCAAAGACTTTAAAGTTGGCAGCTCTCTTCACAGTGCTGGTTCCATACAACCTTGACCTATCACACTACCTTGCCGCAAAAGACCCCCAAGGCTGACATCAACTCTACTAAACTGGTCCCTCAATCCTCCGTCTAGCTATTCTACACCAAAACTACAGCACTATTGGTTCGTTTTTTTTTTTAATAATAAATCCACCCAGTTATACGCATACTGTATATCTTCTTTTATAGATAGGCCATTTGAAATTTTGTTTTCTTCCCATAGTCCTAAGATTCCACTTTGTCTTTTGACCCTTGGGATAGTGTTTGGTGGTTGTATGATCCGCTTGCCCTTTGAAAGGAATCTTTCCTTTAATCTGAGAAAGCCTTACAAGAAAAGAAAAAATGGAGTTAGGTTCAATGTATGCAACAGTTTAAAAAAAAAGGACTTTAGTTAGTCATTTCCTATATCCTTTTGACACGATATCTGCACCACCTCTCCATTCTATATTCATTTAGCTAGTTGGGTCCCACTAATGAAAGGTGTATGACAAGACTTAATGCTTATCTGGAAGTATTATAAAGAAATAATAGTTTAAAGCACGTCAACTCATGCTTTGACTTATTTGATTCACTATTCTTCAGGAAGTTGTTCACATCTAAAACCAAAGAGGAGCACATAATTGATTTTGTCGCTATCCCATTTATTCTTTCTTTATTATCATAAGCATTAGAATTTGATTAACACTTTATACATGTGACTCCATTAGTGTTACTTTATCAGTACTTTATTCATGCTAGTATTGCTGAATAAATGTAAGCATAAGTATATGCATGCAAGGTACATTTGTATACTTATGAATGGATATATACGTACTTATGTTGTTGGCCACCAAGGAATTGAGATCGACCCCAACAATATCAAGGTGATCATGAAGATGCCACCTCCTAAAAACCTCCATCAACTTCGCTCCTTACAATGACAACTTTCTTTCATTTGACGGTTTATATCAAATTTGTCTGATAGGTGCCAGCCATTTTCAAAGCTGATGAAGAAAGACATATGCTTCAAATGGGATGCAGAGTGCTATAAAGCATTCGACAATATCAAAGTTATTTGCTAAATTTGCCCATTCTCGCAGCACTAATTCCGAGGAAACATCTTATATTGTATGCATCAGATCTAGAAGAGTCCTTCGGAGCATTATTGGCCCAACACAATGACAAATGAAAATAAAATGCGCTTTACTATATCAGTAGAAGATTGATTGGAGTAGAAATGTGGTATTGCCCAATTGAGAAGCATTGTCTGATATTGATTTTCGTAGTTCAGAAATTTCGCCACTACATGTTGTTTCACAAAATGACGTTTATATCAAATATCGATCCGCTGAAGTTCTTGATGACAAGACCAACGTTGATAGGTCGTCTGGCCAGCTGGACAATATTATTATTACAGTTTGATATTACATACATGCTACAAAAGGCGGTAAAGAGACAAGCATTAGCAGATTTTCTCAACACATCCAATCCCAGCAGATTCACCACTCAATGATGACTTGCCTGATGAGCAAATCATGCAGGTCGAGGAAAAGAAAAAACTATCATTTTGGGAGATATACTTCAACTGGGCATCGTCGATCAAGACTGCCCAACCTCCAAATATTGCAAGAACCCAAGCTGGCATTGGCCTCATTTTTATAGCACCAGAAGAAGACATAATGAGATTTTCGTTTAGTTTAACTGAACTCCGGCCTAATAATGAGGCCGAGTATGAAGCTCTAACAGAAGGATTGGAGATTGCAATCGACATCAGAATTCAAAATCTCTGAATTTTCGGCGACTCTCAACTTGTGATAAATCAAGTCTTAGGCGTTTACAAGATTTGCAAGTTTGAGTTGCCCATTACCATCGGCGAACCCTTGAGCTCTTAAAACAGGTGTCAAATGTTAAAATAGCTCGAGCTCCTCGAGGACAGAATGCTAAAGCATATTGCTTGGCTAAATTGGCAAAGGAAATGGCAAATACAAACGAGGAGGAAGTTTCATCGGAGTCTGCAACCGTCGAATCTTAGAACCCGCTCTGTTATAATTCCTGAAAGCAGAAGAGTCATCGTATTCAAGCTAGCAGGATACAATTCTGGTTGACCCTCAACCTCTCCATCAGATCATTATAGAAATTATCCGGAAGAATATCATATAGCCAAAAAACATAAAGTTAGTCAAGCTTCGGAATCGTTGTGACATTGCTTAGATATTGAAGTAGAAGATGATTGGAGATAACCATTCATCAACTATTTCAAAGAAAACAAACTCACAATAAAAAAATCTATAGCCGCACAAATCCGAAAGAGAGCGTTACGATATGCGTTTTTCAACAACACGCTCTACCGATGAGCTTTTGATCAAATGTGACTAAGATGCCTAGGGACCTGGGAAGCTGAGAGAGTTGTAGCGGAAGTCCACGAAGGACTTTGTTGTGCACATCAGTCAGGTCCCAAAATGACTGCTAAAATAAAGATGGGTTACTATTGACCAACAATGGTGATGGATTGCATTGAACACGCTAAGAGGTGTCACGAGTGCTAGATTCACGGTGATGTTATTCATCAGTTGCCAAATCCACTGCACCTAACAGTAACATCCTGGCCATTCGAATGCTAGAGAACTTATATAATTGGACCGATAGAGCCACCATCGTCGGCCAGACACCGCATCATATTGGCAGCAACGAACTATTTTTTTTAAGTGGGCAGAAGCAGCTCCCTTCAAAGAAGTCACGTCTGAGCATATGATTAACATTTTCACCCACAATGTCGTATACATATTCGGTGTACCGCGTTGCGTGATCTCAGGCAATGGCACAGCATTTAAGAGCACTAAAATATACATATTTGTAGATCGACACAAGATCGATTGGCGATACTCGTCAGTATATAATCCAAGGGCAAATAGCCTAGCAGAAGCCTTCAATAAGATGCTGGTGAAATTGTTGAAGAAGATCCCCACTAAGAATAAAAGAGACTAGAATACCAAGATGGCGAAAGCATTATAGGTGTACCGTATAACCTACAAGACACCTACTAAAGCAACTCTTTATGCATTGGCATTCGGGGTCGAAGCAGTGCTGCCACTGAAAATTGAACTATTATCGCCTCGAGTAGCCATTCAATATGATCTCACTCAAGAGCAAAAAGCTCGAGTGATAATGGAAGAGCTCGACGCACTCAATGAAGTCAGATTACAAGCCCAACAGAATTTGAAAATCTATCGGGGAAGGATGGCAAAATCTTTTGACCGTACGATGCGCTATCGAGCATTTCAAGAAGGGGAGTTGGTCCTGGTGCTGAGAAGGACAATCATTCATCACCAAAAATTGATGGTAAATTTGTATACAATTGGGAGGGCCCCTTCGTTATCGAAAAAATGCATAAAGGAGGAGCCTATCAATTGATCGATCTAGACGGCCAGAGGCCCATGCCACCGATCAACGGTCAATACCAGAAGAAATACCATGCATAGGGATAATTGTATATTTAATGTATTCTACCATTAGAAAGCATTTATTGACATATTTATGAAATTATCTTATGATACAATAAGGCATTTTAAAAAAAGGAAAAATTTTAAATATTTATCGAGGTCGACATCGCGCCGTGAGCCGAGATCCTCAAATAAATATTTAAAATTTTGAAATGTTAAATTTTTCCAAAAAAATTGGGAGCATTTTAAATATTTATTTGGGTCGACATCATGCCGTGTGCCGAGATCCCCGTATAAATATTTAAAATCCTGAAATGTTAAATTTGCCAAAAAAAATAAGTATCTACATGACAAAAGGGATATTTGAATATTTATCATGTTATGTGTCGAGATCCCTAAGTAATCATTCAATGTTATAAATTTTAAGTTTACTCTTTATCAAAATCACTCTATTAGACATAGTGCATTTTAATTATTTATTCCGATCGACATTGCGCTGCATGCCAAAATCCTCGAATAAATATTTAAAATATCAAAAGCTCAAATTCTTCCCATCTTAAAAATCTCTATGCGATGCAACATGTATTTAAATATTTATTTGAGTTGACATTGTATTACGTGTCGAGATCATTAAATGAAAATTCAAAAACTCAAAACTCCAAATTTATCCTGTTTCAAAACTCCTTGCGAGATGGGGGATACTTAAGTGATTATTTGGGTTGACACCATGCTATGTGCTGAGATCCCCAAAAAAATAGTTAAAATCATCGAGCCTTGTATTTCTTCGAATAGGGATACGATGAATTTCATTGTTAACATAAGCAAGTAATTTTCCTGAAAGTTCGGGACATCATTCCTTTAAGTGTACCAAGATCTCAAAAGTCAAAAAAGAACTTTTATGACTAAATACTCCAATAAATCAAGTCAGATAAACATGAATGGTTTCAACAGACCGAAGTTTAAGGTTTGGATGGGTGTAAGAGGTTAGATCCAACAAGCCCAAATAAGGTCGGATTGCTGGTAGCTCCGTCTACTCAACATGCCAGAAGAAAGACCAACAACAACAACAACAAAAACATCAAGCCTTTATCCCACTACGTGGGGACGACTGCATGAATCCTTTTTCTCCATTGTGTCCTATTAAAAGTCAAATTCTCGTTTAAATCTAATAAAGAAAGGTCATTCTTAATATTTTCTAACCATGTCTTTTTAGGTCTACCCCTACCTTTCTTAACATAAGTCAAATCTAATACCTCTACTCTCCTAACTGGGTCATCAGAAGGCCGTCGTTTTATGTGACCAAACCATCTAAGGCGACTCTCTCTAATCTTATCTTCTACTGGAGCTACTCCAACCTTTCTACGTATATGCTCATTTCGTATCCTATCTCTAAGGGTAAAGCCACTCATCCACCTGAGCATCCTCATCTCTACCACACTTAACTTAGTATTATGCTTCTCTTTTAATGGCCAACATTCGGCACCATAAAGCATTGCAGGCCTCACTACCATCTTATAGAACTTTCCCTTAAGTTTGAGGGGTACATTTCTATCACATAACAAGCCCGATGCATTCCTCCACTTCAACCATCCAACTTGAATTCTGTTGATAATATCCCCATCTATTTCACCATCACTCTGAACAATAGATCTAAGATATCTAAAGCGTGTACTCTTATTAATGACTTGATCGCCCAAAGTCACAATCCCATCACTAGGTCTATTACTACTAAAATTACACTCCATATATTCTGTTTTAGATCTACTCAAGCGAAAACCTTTAGACTCTAAGGTTGACCTCCATAAGGGCTTTAGCTAGTCATTTCCTATATCCTTTTGCACGATACCTACACCACCTCTCCATTCTATATTCATTTAGCTAGTTTGGTCCCACTAATGAAAGGTGTGTAAGAAGACTTGCACCTTATCTGGAAGTATTATAAAGATATATATTGAAATATGTAAATATACAAAAAAAGAGAGACGTTAAAAAAAAAAGAATGCAAAACGAAAGAGAAAATATTTTCCCAAAAAAAAGAAAAAAGAGCTCAAAAAAAAGAAAAAAAAGGAAAGAAAATTCAAAAAAATAAGAAATGCTCTCCTTATTGTGCATTCACACCGTTGTCGCTGCTTCTCCCCGAAGTTATAACCCCCCTCAACTCAAAATCATGTCCTCGACATTTGTGTCAATCCGGAAAACCGTCCATACAAGCTTTTCTCTACCGTGGTGAAAATGGAATCCGGTGCAGCACCTACGACGAGGTGGGTAGGCCCTATACACGCTCTTCGTAGCGTGGTGTGGATAATTTTAAGCATCCGTACATGGCTCTGTACCTGTGGGGAAACCATTGTGTTTTTCTTGAAACATGTGCTCGAAGACCCATACACGCCTTTCTCTGGCATGGTGGGATTGAAGACTTTTTGGCTGCGGTGTCACTCGTCACCTATCGTACACGCTTTTCTTTAACGTGGTGGGAGGCCCAGTTTCCTGTAGTTTCCCCTATCGGGGGAGACGCCGAGAGGCTACTGGATTTTCCAGTGGACGAGGGACCTGACTTGGACAAATTTTGGACATGAATTTGAACCTGAGCTCGGATTTGAACTTGAGCTCGGACTTGAATTTGAGCAAATAAAAGGTCTATAACTCAAATTGAACATTAATCAAAGTTCCAAGCATTGAAGCCTAACTTAAATGAACTTGAATCGGAGAAAATCATAATGAGTTACATAGAAGACTTGCGAATTAGAACCTGAACCGAACAAGACTCAAATGAATTTGAGCTTGAACTTAGTGATAGTGAACTGGATGCACATATTGGACAACAGCGGACTTGAACTCACATTTGATTAAAATCAAATGAAATGAACAAAGATTTAAACATTTGAACAAAGTGAAAGAAGACTTCATTTAGGACCGCAGTGGACTTGAACTCGAACTAAACATCAAACGAACTAAATTCAATTAATTTGAAACTTGAGATTAGACCAAATGACATGAAACATAACTTGAGTTTGGACATAAATAAAATAACCAATAAAGAATTTGATTTGAAAAATGACATCAAGATTCTAATGAAATGTTAAAGAATTATCATTTCAATTTGAATGCAATTGCTAATTAAGAAATTTGGGTCATTCAAATCTTATGCAAGCAAGCAAGTGGAAGATAAGCTCTCAATGCATTCAAGTGACGAATGATGAAAACAAAATAACTTAGTCTATTCAGCCAAGTCAATTTGAGAATGACATATTTATCAATCATTCAATCAACTACAACTAGAAAGATTGGACATGTAACTTGATGGAAAGAAAGTATCAACGATGCAATAGACAAAAAAGGGATAAATATGGAGGAGTGCAATAGTGTCTCTATCAACTGCAATTCAACATACAAAAGAATGCATGAATCTCCTACAAGCAGAAGAGTTTGATAGACAACTTGTGGTGAATTAAAACATACACATAACCAACAATGACAAACATATTGCAAGGATGGCCGGTCTTCTATGAGCATAGATATATGTATGAGACACCATCTAAAGGCAAGAGTCTTATGTCAACAATATATACAAATCACCTACAGACAGTTGTAACATGAGGTGATGAATAAATGCTAGGAAGCTAACCTAGCCGACAACAAACAAATTGCTAGAAAATACGTTAGCTTTTTACAAGCATTGAAAAGCAACTTGTAATGAACGTCAATAAACAAGAGAGGAGCAAGTGCAAATGAGGGTTCCATCAATCAGCTTGTAAGGACGGATGAATGCAAAGCATACAACAACACTTTCAACACGAATATAACACTACTACAATAACTCGTTGATCGAAGTATAAGAAGATTATTGATGGGGATAGAACGGACAGTAGTCAACATCAAATTGTTAATAATTATAATGATTTGCCCATGTTTGATTAAAAAAATATATAAAAAGGTTAATTCTCTTTGGGAAATATTTAATTTTGAATTTTAAAATTGAACACATCATTATGAATAATATATCGCCTCGGGAGGTGATCATATCGTTCTCTAATGGATTCAAATTTCAGAATTTTAAATTAATCCGAATTATCGTAGTCAAACTCAAGGGGGAACAACATATGATCTCGAAAGATCAAAATGACGTTCAATCAATTATTTAACTATAATAACTCGGATAAGAGATCGTTAATTTCATAATAAAAATAATGATAATAGAATAATATATCTTCCCGAAGAAAGATGATATTACATATTACCGATTATTTGAATATGACGATAACGATTGTCATTTTTGTTTAAATTCCCAAAGATAATTAATTAGAGGTTTTGAAAACTTGATTTTGAAAATCAGGTCTGGTTTCTAAATCTCCTACGAGCGCAAGCCCTCGTAGTTAATTACATCGTAGAAAAATTAGAATTTTCCTACGAATACTCTCGATTAAAATAACGGTATAAAATTTTATTTAGATTTTCAAAGCTGAATGTCAAAGGAAGTAAAGGTTGGAATTTTCAATTGGAATTTGGTCAAATTTGAACACTTATTTCTGTAGTCAAAAAAAGAGGGGTAGGAGGCATTTTGGGATTCTGAATTACTTCAGAAACACCTCAGTCTATCCTAAGTGTTGGGCTTGAATTTGATTAAAAGTGATTTAAGTTTGAATAGTCAATTTTATTAGAAAATTGGGATTAGATTCCCGGAGGTTGAGGTCTTATAGCCCGAGCTAGCCTCAGAACCTAAGTCTAAATTGGGCACTTGAAATTAGTAACCCGAACCTAGCTAATGCAGTGCAAATCTGGTCTTACCCTGGCCTAGATTGGGGAGCCAGCTAAACCACCTAGGTGCTTTTAAAATATGTATCCGGCCTTTTAATGTTGAGTGGTAAGGACATTATTTAGAAAAGTTTAAAGGAATGGGGTCGACATCTAGAGCAAATCCTTAATTGACCCCTTAACTTATGTCAGGTATTTGATGTCTAAATAAAAGCAATTAAAGTTTTAGAGATTTTTAAATTTGTTGCTAATGCGATGCATGCTAATTGACTCGATTAAAGGCTTGAATTTGAACGAAGGCTATGCAATGAGAATTCGCGGCGGTCCCGGACTTTCTTCTTAAAACGTTAGAGTTTCTGTGTGAGCTTAAATATTTTAATTTTGTTTAAGTAGAAAAATTTTAGTGAGTCCTTAAGAGCCTACGATTTGGTTCTAGGATAAATCAAAATACGACATGCAAGAACGCCAAAAAACTACTAAGAGCAGGCAATCCTACATCGCAATCAACATCAAACATTAATCAAATCAATTAAATTAATAGCTCAAATTGAATGTCCATGTGACAAGTGCCACTTATTATTACAAATCAGAATTTACAGAAAAGTAAAGTGGCCGGGTACCACTGACGACAACCCAAATTCTACTCCTAAGACTTAAGTGACTTTGAGAATGGGTCTTCTCGTTATCCACTTCTTCGTCCCTCTGCTGCTTCTTGGATTGTCGGGTCCGGATATCCAAATGAAAAGTAACTCCCCCTTGAACGGGTTGTTATCTTTCCTCTTTAGATATTTTAAAGTTATCCTACTTTAGATCTCCAAATGGAGAGAGACTCTCGCCTAAGGGATGTCCCTTCTTCTTTGGATTCCAAATTAAATATCTAATCCCAGTCTCAAAGCACTTTAAACATTACAAACATGATATAATCAAATTACATTTGAAAAATAGAATTCTAGACTCGATCCTGCAGGGTTATCCTAATAATCAGCAGTTATATAAATAATCACAAAATGTTATAATTGATCTCAAGTAGTTGATATATTTGAAATTTAAATGCTCAACAGAGTACGGTAAATAAATAAAAAAACAGTCAATCAATTCTAAGCTAACAACCAGCATGCAGTGAAAGCTCGAAAACCTGGCACACAGCGGAAAAGTAAACACCGGCCTACCCTAAAACTAGAGTTGGTTGTCCTAGCAAACCATCTAAAGTTTGTGAGGTAGGCCGTGTGGTTTGGATATGTCCTATGTAGGGCAAATTGTTAAAGTTGTTTGACGTTCTGGTTCGTTAAAAGGCTCAGGGAAAGATTTAAATTTGAGTTCAAATATTAATGATTTAAGATTGATTTTAACTGTTGGTCGATTGCTAATTTTAAGGTTGAATAAACAATTATGGAGTTTTAGAGTGATTTTCGAGTTTTGGGAATCTTCTGGATTATTCTAATCATTTAATCAAGGGGTCAAAAATTGACTTTTCAATTATGAGTGTTTTCTAGAAAGTTAATATTTTATTAAAATACTAGACCTTAATACAATCAGTTAGACTGTAAGTACGCTGAAATTGGATTTTTCTACAATTAGTTACGAAGGTTTGAAGTTTTGAACTGATTTTGACTTAGATTTGACCAAAAAGTTGACTTTTTGACTTTGACTGATTTTTTAAGGTTTGAAATTTTTGATAAATACTGTACTTGATTTTGAGTTGAATGCTTTTGAGTTTGGTCAATTTGGAGTTTTCTAGAGTTAGTTATGATTTTTCAAAGTTTTGTATTTTTTAGAATTATTAAAATTGTTTAATTAAAGGGGTTTTAATGATTTTGCTCCAAATGAACTCCAAATTTCTTGAAATCAACTCCAAAGGTCAGGGATGACCTAAGAAGAGATTCCCAAGTGTTTGGAAATTTTCTGGAATTTTAAATATTTTTTAATTAATTAAATTAATTAAACATTTAATTTCACTTAAAATTAAATTAAAGCCAGATTTGCTGTCAAATTGAGTTGATTTCAATTTTCATTGATTAAAAGTTTAATTATGATCAGTTAGAGGGGTTTTTTTGTATTTTTTGGATTTAAACTTGAGTTATTGTAATTTTTGGAAGTTTTAAAGCTTAATTAAAGGGTTAATTTTGACTTGTTTAATTTTTTGACTTAATGAACTCCAAATTTGATGAGATTTGAACCTAAGGTTTATATTGTCACTAAGTTTAATGTTCTCAAGTTTCACCCCTATTGGGTGTGTGTAGAATTTCCTAGAATTTTTTTAAGTTGACTAGACATTATCCTTAATTATTTTTCCTAGGTGACACTAGTGTTCAAATGAGTTTAAATCTTTGTTCATCTAACCCAGACACTATATCACACATACCACAGAGAAAGGCAAGACTAGTCCTTAGTGGTGTGTGAGTTATAAATTTACAAAGTTTTGGGTCAAAATCTAGCCAAACACTTTGAAAATTAAATTCACCAAAATACAGCCATTAAAATAAATTAAAACTTTTATGGCATATGCATAATACACCATAGCATATCATATCCAAATTTGAGAACAATCTAATCACTGGATTGAGCGTTATCAAAGAATTTCAATTTTCCATAAACCCTTAATAACTCTATATACAGTGATCAAACTTATCCAAACAAAATTTTAAAATAAACTTGGGATCAAGACGGTTCTAATGAGCCCAAGAACATCAAATTTGGACATAAAATGAATTTTTTGGTGAATTTTTAAAGTTCGGAGCATTTTAAATGATTTTTAAATTGATTTTTAATCAATTTTAATCATTGGGTGGCGTTCTAACACGTGGCAGACACGTGGCGCGCATCGGCGCGCCACTTAAACACGTCGGACGGTCAGATCGATCGTTCGATTCACCGCGGCATGATCCGACGGCCAGGATCGTGCCACGTAGGCGCGCCTCTTCTCAAGTGACCCGAGTTTGAATCCCGCTGAAGATGCGTGATCTGAACTTGGTGTTGTGGCCGATTATGGGTCATCCGATCGCGCAGAACGTGCGATCGGACGGCTCTGATTGAACCAGAGCCACTCTAGTTCAAAATAAACTAGAAACTTCAAATGCCCATAACTTTTGATCCAACCGTTAAAATTTGATGAAATTTGAAACGTAGGATCTAGATATCCTAATCTTACAATCCATGGATTTTCAAGGCTCCATGCATTGAGGATATGAAGATATCAAGGTTTGATCACAGAACGTAAAACACAAATAACTTTCTAACCTGTGGTCAGAGTTTGACGATCTTGAGCTTGTTGGAAAGCTTCTAAGATCCTCTTCAACTTTGTAGAAGACCTCAAGAGCTGGATCTAGCTGGATTTTATGTTATTTGTGAATAACCTGATTCTCTCTCTAGATTCCTCTCTCTTCACCAATGAGTGTTTTGGAGGCCAAGATCTTGTGGGGAAAGACTTGAAAAAGATAGATAAAGATCTGGAGGAGGTTTTTGAGGGTTTTTGAGGGCTGGATTAGCTCTGGAAAGGAGGAATTAAAAATGAGAGAGGCTTAGGGGTTCAAAATGCATGTCTTAAGATATTTCCCTATTCAAGCCATCTTAGTGGATTTGGATGGTTGGGATTGACTGCATGAGCTCCTAGAGGCATGCCATGTTGCCTAGAAGTTGGTGAGAGCAGGAGAATCAAAAGGACCAAAGGACATGAGGTGTAAAACCTCTATTTTGCCCTTTGGGGAACATGGCTTGATCAAGAGCCATTTGATTTTGATCTAATGGTTGTAAAGTGCTGTAGGGAGGTTCTAGAGAGATTTCTAACAGCTGGAGAGGTTTATGAAGGAGGGGATTAAGCTTAAATGGTGTTTTGACCATGTTTGACCCCTCCAAAGGCCCATATAGATCATTTGACTAGTCAAAATGCCACATAAGCTGATGAGGTGGCATAGAAAGTATTTTGCATTGCTGTTGGAATAAATTCAAAGGAGTTTAAAAGGTTTGGTTGGCTATATGAGCAAATTAGTGAATGTATGGTGAGATTTGACCAAGTTTTAATAAGTTAACTTGATCAATTTTAACTAGATTTGATTGGCCAAAATTTAAGGCATGATTATGCCATGTTTTGAAGTTAATTTGAAGCTTGAAAGGGGTTAAATGGGTTGAATAGGTTAAATTAACCTATTTAAACATTAAAGGGCATTTAGGTCAACCAGGTTGGCCCAGGATCCGAATTTGGGCTCAACAAGTTTGGTTTGATATTTTGAGTCTATTAGAGGTGGTTTTATGATTTGGAAAGGTCAATTTGGTCAAAATGCCTATTTTGACCTTAAAGAGCCTATTTTGGTCAACCTTGGTCAACTAGGTTGACCTAGGGTCTAGAAATGGGCTCAATCAATTTGAAATGACATTTAAAGACCAATAGAAGTGGTTCCATGGCTCAAAGAGGTCATTTGGGTCAAAACACCTGTTTGGACCCTTAAAGGGACTCTTAGGTCAACTCAGTTGACTTGGTCAACCAGGTTGACCCAGGGCCTGAGAATGGGTTCGACAGGTTTGGTTTGATGTTTGAAACTTGTTGGAAGTGGTTGCATTCAGTTTGGAGCTCATTTGATCCAAAATGACTATTCATACCCCAAAGGGGTATTTTGGTCATTTTGACCTCATGTCCACTGGAGGCTGAAATGAGTCCAGCAAAATGCAGTTTACTGATCAACATATCAGGATTAAAGGTCTGGAAGTGATTGGAGGGTTTGAAGAAAGCTCCAAGGTCAAAATTCAATAGGTGATAGGTCCAGTGGCATAGGCCATAAATATTTGAAGGTTTACAGCCTTTGGATTTTGATTTAGATTCTGGGGTTAGGGACCTCAAAATGGGCTCAAATTTGGAGGGTTGCCTCTAGAGACATGTCCCATCAGTATGCAACTGACAGACTCTGAATCAGAGGTCAATTGACTGGGTTTTGAATTGTTTGAAAAATCCCTGAAAAAGGTCTTTAGGATAGGGCTTTTGGACTTAGGATTTGGGTTTGAATTTTGGATTTGATCTGGATTTTGAGTTTGATTAATTAAGTTTGAGTTATCTAAATCATTTATGATCATTTGGATAATCATAATTGATTGGATAAGATTGAAGTTTAATTAGAAACAAGATTTAGTTTTGAACTGGAGATTAAGATCTTGAACTGGACTGGAGTCTGGATTTTGATTGAGGTTTGATTTGAATTGAGATCTGGGTTAGCTTTAAAGTCAGGATTGGTTTGAAGTTTGAATTGATAGAACCTAAAGGGATTCTAGGGTCTAGGAAAATCCTAGAGTCTAGAGTCTAGAAGTTCTGGAATCTAGAGTAGATCCTAAGATCTAAAGTCTAGAAGAAATTTAGGATCTAAATGGATCCTAAGGCCTGGAGTTTGGAAGAATTCTAAAACCTAGAAGAAATCTTAAGGTCTAGGTTCTAGAAGG
>NW_021320089.1:0-1559 GCF_001605985.2 Dendrobium catenatum
TTTTTTGTTAGTTAATATAATAAAAAAACTAATTTAAATAAATTATTTAATTAAAATAACTTTGGCGGGCTTCGTAGCTCATTCCGACCTATTTTATCTAGTCCACAAAAATGGGGGGATATGTGGAACTTCTAGGCCATTCAATCCAAACCATTGGCATTGATGACCAATGATTGCACTTCAGCAATCATTATCGGATGATGCGCCACAGCATCACGAGCAACTTATCCGAGTAAGCAAGGCTCAGACATCATTCGATTGAGCACATTTTAAGATGGATGAAAGAGATCAAGTCAGATGAAGATCTCCGCAATGGCTGTCCTGCAATTCAGAGAAACTTCAATATAGTTTAATTTAAATCGTTGATAAAAATTATCAATGGTTTCGTTACCATTCAAATGGTACACGTAGCGTATACCGACTAATCCTCTACTATTCTAAATCAAGGGCTCAGATGCAGCTGGATGATGAGACTGACTATAGGATCAAACATGTAGTTAGCTTAGACTCTAGAATGTCAAAATCTTGACCATTGATCTAAAAATCAACGATGGATATTTTGTACATTATGGCCTTATGTAAAACTGAAGCACTAATGAGAAAATCAACTCAAACTTGCTAACGAATCAATCAAATCATTTGAAATTTTAAACCTAGGGTGTGCACATGAACAAAAATCATGGGGGATTGATTTTAAAGTTTAAAAATCACTTATTCAGAAGCTAAAAAGCTCTAAGTGTTGAGACCTAGGATAATGGTTTTTGAAGGATTTTACCATTAGATTTTTGGGATTTTGATAAAGTTGATCTTGAAGACTGTCATCGTATATATTCATAAAAGACTCCTCAAGCTCACAACCTCTGGATCAAATGCTACAACTCCTTGGACGGAAAGCATTTGGACTCGTCGTAAAGCTCGTTGCCGGTAGGGTTTTGATGGTGGGTTTTGGTTGGGAGTTGGAAGGGGATATGTCTGGAGCTCAAAAGAAATCTTGAAATTCTCTAGGAGACTTAAGGATATGAGGTAGTGAAGGGGTTAGAATGATCGCCTGATACTGGTTAAAAAAAGGTTTAAAGCTTTGAAAAGATGTAGTTAGAGTTTGGAGGGATAGTTAGCCATTTCAAAGGAAGGTTTAAATGCTTAAGTTAACCATTTGACTGGTCAAAGGGTTTTATTAACTAATGAGGTGGATCGGAGGGAGTGTAAGTGTTATTGAGTCAAGTGGGAAGGATCATAAGGTTTAGGATCAATGTAAGAATGAAAGCACAAAGGCTTTGACCAAGAGTTTAGAGTTGACTTGGTCAAAGTCAATGGGTTTTAGATCATCTATGATTAAGACATGCTTAAATCAAAGGATGGAATAAGTTTGAAGGTTTGATGAAATTTGGATTGGTCTTGTTTGAACTAATGGGAGAATTGGCCCAAACATGATTAAATTGACCAAACCAACTCAATTAACCAAGTCAATATTAACTGGGTCAACATGTCCAGTCAAGTCAAAACCACTAGGATATATGTCTAGTTTAGTTTAAATAGGTGTGGAATTGATTTTGAACTAA
>NW_021320089.1:1659-3927 GCF_001605985.2 Dendrobium catenatum
TTAGGATGCTGGGAGATCATATGAAGAGGGTAGGAATTTGCCCATCACATAGGATTAAAACAAGGAGATTATATGATGGGGGTAGGAGTTGGCCCATTATAGAGGATTTAAAATGGGAGATCGTACGATAGGGGTAGGAATTGGCCCATGAAAGAGGATCGTAACTGGGTTGATTGTATGATGTTGGTAGTAATTGGTACATCACAGATGATCGAAACTGGGATGATCATATAATGGGGGTAGGAATTTGCCCATCACAGAGGATCGAAGCTGGGATGATTGTATGATGGGGGTAGGAATTAGCCCATCATAAAGGATCAAAATTGGGAGATCATAAGATGGGGTAGGAATTGGACGATCGTAGAGGATCGAAGTTGGGATAAACGTATGATGGGGGTTAGAATTGGCCCATCATAAAGGATTAAAACTAGGATGATCATAAGATCGGGGTTGGAATTAGAACATCATAGAGGATCGAACCAGGGATGGTCGTATGATGGAGGATAGAATTTTCCCATCAAAGAGGATCAAAATTAGGAGATCATATGACGGGGTTAGGAGTTGGCCCATCATAGAGGATCATAATAGGGATGATCGTATGATGGGAGTAGGAATTGGCCCATAGATGATTAAAGCAGGGATGATTGTATGATGGGGTAGGAATTGTCCCATCATAGAGGACCAACACTAGGAGATTATATGATGGGGGTAAGAATTGGAACATTATAGAGGTCGCAATTAAGATGATCGTATGATGGGGGTAGGAATTAGCCCATCATAAAGGATCACAACTAGGATGATCGTATGATGGGGGTAGGAATTGGCCCATCATAGAGGATCGAAGCTGGGATGATCATATGATGGATGTAGGAATTGGCCCATCACAGAGGATTGCATATAGGATGATCATATGATGGGGTTAGGAATTGGCCTATCATAGAGAATCAAAGCTGGGATGATTATATGATGGGTAGGAATTGACCTATCATAGAGGATTGAAGCTAGGAGATTATATGATGGGGCTAGGAATTAGACCATCACAGATGATCGAATCCTAAGGGAAGGCATCACCTAACTCGAAGGAAGGAGGATCAGATATGGACCATTTTGATCTTTTTATAAAATGCTTGAATACTAAAAATAGGATTGATCGAAATTATTTCAAAACACCAAAACATTTCATTAATTGAAAATTTGAGCTACATATAGCTTAGTATTTCTTAAGGAAACGCCCAGTGACAGGTAACATTGGGTGATTTTCTTTACAATCCACTAGCTGATACGAGCCCCCTTCATAATAGTTTTTATAATAAAGGGTCCTTCCCAAGTTGGTTCAAACTTCTCACCAATCATTTGGTGAGTTAAGGTAGGCTTCCAAAGAACCAAGAACAACTATTATACTTGGAAGGTTCTAGGTCGCACTAACTTATCATGACCTTAAACCATTTAGGCTTTATACAACTTGAAACTCTACTGAATTGGATATGATGCTCTTCAAGGCTTTCAAGTTCTTCTAGCCAGAGTTTTTCATTTTGTTTAGTTATGATTTAATTCTGGACTGCAACTCTAAGCGAAGGGATTTATGGCTCCAAGTGAAGTATAGCCTCAAACCCATACACTAGCGCAAAAAGAGTGGATTGGGTCAGAGTTTTATAAGTGGCCCAATATGACCACAAAGCTTCCACAACCCGCTCATTCTGTTATCATTTATTATCATCAAGGTTCTTCTTTATAATCTACACAAAAGTCTTATTGAAGGCCTCGACCATTGAGTATCTCAATTAGCCCGAGGGTAATAGATCATTGAGTATCTCTAATTAATTTTATGGTGTCATACGAAACTATTGATTTTTATAGACTTGAATGCAGACCTATTATTAGATATAATTCTATGGGATATGCTAAATTGATATAAGATATAGTCACGAAAGATTTTCAAAATATGGTGTGATGTTAATTCCGCCCACTTTTTAAAGTAATAAGTCGTAGCCAATATAAAGCAATGACCCTTTGAAAAGGGGGGTTGATTGGCCCGATAACATCCATGCCCCAACTTTTGAAGGGCTACAAAGCTATCATGGGATGTAATACATTAGGAGAGTAATGTAAAATCACACCATGAACCTGGCTTTCATGATAATATTTTGCAGTATTCATGGAATCGTTAATCATTGTAGACCAGTAGTATCCAAGTCTTTTGATTCTCAACTTCATTTTTTGACCCGATTGATGAGCATTACATATTCTGGAATGGACTTTGTTTAGGAT
>NW_021320089.1:4027-11936 GCF_001605985.2 Dendrobium catenatum
AGAAATTCTTTAAAAATCAAGTTATTTTCAAATACAAAATTAATTTCTATATTAAATTCTAGAGCTTTGAGTGAGCTTAGAACTTTGAACATGGCTTGAGCTTATGTGAATGGAAATAATGGGGAAGGGTTAGTAGATAGTTGTGTTTAACTTATTCACTAATCAAGTTATTATTTCTATTAATTATTTTTCAAACTTTGCGTGTTTAGGATGCACCCACCCACCTAATTTTAATGCTCTCTTAGATTTAGGATTTGTTTATGAAGTTTTTTTGCATTTACATATGTATGTCAAGGGTTAGTGAAATCTATGTAAACCCACTTAATCTAGTGACACCTTAAGGACAATTATTAAGGACTTGTTTAGAGAACATAGATTAATTCTAATAATTATGATACACCTCCTATCAACATGAAATTTGAATTAATTGAACATAGAGATATGCTTAGCCCATAGAAATTTTCTTACTGACATTAAAAGTAATTAAGCTCCTTAATAAATTAATGTAATATTAAACCCTTAATTAACCCTTCAAATTTCCTAAAACTCTAATAAATTATATTGAAATCCCAAAATTTCATAAAATAACACAAACTGATCATAATTTAATTTACATCTTAAAAAAATAAAACCCTTCTAATTTGACATCAAATTTAAGCTTAATTTATTTTTATTTAAAAAGTAATATCCATTAATTAAATTAATTAAAAAAAAATTAAAAATCAAGGAAATTTCTAAGCACTTGGGAATCTCTTCTTAAGTCATTCCTGATCTTTGGAGTTTATTTTAAGGAGTTGGGAGTTCATTTGAAGAAAAATCATTAAAAGATATTTCATTAAATCAATTTAATAATTCAAATAAATAGTTAAATTTCTAAAAACAATAACTAATTCTAAAAAAATTCAAATTGATAAAACTCAAAGATTTGAACTCAAGTTAAAATATAATATTTTCAAAAATATCAAACTTCTAAACTTAAATCAAAATAAAAAAGTAAATAATTCGGTCAAACTTAAGTCAAAATTATGTTAAAACTTAAAATATTCATATTATATGTAGAAAACTCCAAATCTAGTAAACTCGAATGCTATTACTCATCAAAAGGTCTAATATTTAACAAAAACATCAAAACTCCAGAAATCTCTTTAAATCTAAAACTCAACTTTTGACCCCTTTAATTAAGGCATTTAAATAATTCAAGAAAATTCCAAAATCACTTGAAAGACTAGAAAATATTAATCTAACTTTAAAAACCAGCAAGCAATAAATTTTAATTAAAATTTATTAACCTTCAAACCTTAATCAATCTAATTCACTTAAATATACAAGTTACCACTAGATAACCTAGGCCTACAAGGATATTAATTTAGCCCTAACAAAGGTGAAATAAATTTCACAACCTTGATGATCAACAAAGGTGGTATCCATTTAACCCTAAAAATATATCTTGAAATTAATTCCAAATCATTAATAATTAAACTTTAATTATACTTTTTTTAAACCTTTCAACCAATCAGAACATCAAGCAGCTTCAATCAAATATCCTATATAGGATATATCCAAGCCACACAACCTACCTCACACACTATAGATGATTTTCTATGACAACAAACTAGATCTAAGCCAGGCTGGTGTTTACTTTTTGCTATGTGCTGACTTTTTTGAGATTTCATTGCATGCTAGGTGAAAAAATATATTGATATGATTATTTATTTAATTTTTATACTATATGATATGATTGATTATGTATTATATTTACCACTAGGTTAGGTATGATTTATACTAATTCAATCTTATACAGGTGGTTATGCTCATGCAGGGCATAAAAAAATTTAAGGTGAAAATAATAAATTGAAGCTTTAAAATTAATAATATTTTATGCAGGCGCAAGCATGCAAAGACCCCTTAAAATCAAAAGAGCATGGCCAAGCATGTTATTTATTTAAGCATTTAATTTCAAAATAATGCATTGGGATGTTAAATTAACTACTCCGATTTATTAGGCCAACAATCAAGATTTTTTAGTACAAATTTATTCCTTTATATTCAAATATGTAATTAGATTTGTAATTGATTTAGGATCCAAAATGACTTCCATATGGAAAAGGATATCCCCTAAAGTTGTTGAGTGTCATGTGGCTAGGGTAAATCCTAATGGGTATTTGGTGAATTGTTAATGTTTAGTTTTATAAAAAGATTAAAGGGAGATTTATGTTGTGAGTTAAATATTAATGTGTTAAAGTTTAATAAAAATATATGTTTTAATTATTAAATAAATTACTACCTTGTTCTCACTAAGACAGTGAAGTTTAATTTCACCTTCCTTGGCTATAGGCTAAGTTATTGCCATCGTAGCCATGGGTTACCCAGTAGCAATCCAGAGTGATTTAGTATTAAATTGGTTGAATTTAAAAGGTTGATTGATATTAAGGAGTTCTGATTGATTTTAATGGTTGTTGAGAATTTTAATTTATCCTATTAAAGATAAAATTCTGCCCGATTTGAAAAAGGTTAATGGGTTTTAAGAGATTATCCGGATGTGTTAACTAGGGGTCAAAAAATGATTTCAAAATTAGAGTTGAATATTAAAAGGTTTAAGATTTTATAAATACTAGACCTAGTTGAGTTTAACAGGTGTACATTTCAATTTGAGTTTCTATCAAAAGTTAGATTTTTAGAGTTTTAAACCCGATTTACCAAGAGTTAACCAAAATGTTGACTTTTGACTTTGACCAGATTTTGGGGTTAAATTTTTTGGAAAATACTGATTTTAATTAGATCATTAGCCACTGAGTTTTGATTGATTTAGAAATTTTCACAATTAGTTTGAATTTTGGAATAGGTATTTATTGAATTATTAAATTATTTCAATTAAGGCCCCTCTTTAATGATTTGAACCCAAATGATCCTAAAACTTCTTGAAATCAACTCATTAGAAAAAAAATATCTAAGGAGAGATCACAATGTTTTAAAATTTTTTGGATTTTTTTTAATAATTTTAATTAATTAAAATTGATTAACATAATTTTTGATTAAATTTAAATTAATATATTTAAATATCCAAATTAAATATTTCAATTTTCACTGATAAGAAATGAATTGAAGTTATTGGGCTATTTTTAAGAATTTTAAAATTTAAATCAAATTTATTAGATTTTAGACTAAAGTATTCTAAGGGGCATTATTGGTCCATACTTGAAAACCAAATGAATCTAAATTTGTGAAATTTGACCCATAGATCACCTACCTAAGGACTTAATCCACAAGAATTTGAGCTAAATGATACTCTAAGTGGTTAAACTAAATCCACCAAGTGAGCTCTAATCCACCTTCAAACCCACTATAAAAAGTCTATCCTAAGCTTGATTGGGGGCAAATATCTAAGATGGGCTCTACACTCCTGTATTCCTACACATCATCAGCAAACAAAACATCACACCCTAATTCACTGGATAGGTCTATACCCCATTGTTGAATTAAAGGTCAAACCATGACCATTTAAACTTAAAATTGGGAAATGCCTAACATCTTAAAAAGCGGAGATAAAATTTGACATGTTCAAAAAAAACATGTTCAAAATTCAATCTCCCAAAATTTCCTCCTTGACTTTGTATTTAAAAGAATAATTAAAAATTAACAAAATGCTCAAACTTAAATTAAACCTAACACAATACCTAAACCAGGCATGAACCATAGGGCTTTGTAAGTTCCCCTGAACCTTTCCAATTAGCCTAAAACACCGTAATTTGATAAGTTTGCAGGAGAATGAATTCCCTAATTCCCATGAATTTTTAATTTAATTCAGCCATTACACATCAGCGCCTCCCTTTTACACGCGCACGTCTGATTCGTAATGGCATCATTCGCGCTAACTGTTAACCGGGTCGATTAACCACAGCCGCGGATGAGGATAGATGGCTGGACAGACGCGCTTTCCAAAAACAGCAGATCTAATCCGACCGTTGATCGAATCAATGCTAAGATTTTCGTCTCAACCTCCGCTCTTATCCCTAAGCCTGTAACCTTCTCCGCGTGATCCGCAGTGATCCCGCCGCGGAACATCAACGAATTTACAGGAGACAGGGGGGAAACTTCCAATCTAACGGCTGCGAAAATCCATTGGTGAAGGTTTCCTTCACACTTGACCGGACTAACCTAGCTAGACTCGGATTGATAGAAATTTTACCGCAGAGAAAGCCCTTAACCGGATGAGCTCTCTATCTGACTTCAGGGATGAAGCGAGCATTTCCCTTCAAGCCGTGATGAGGATGCGAGTAACTTCGTGCGACACCGAAGCCTTTTGTCGGAGTTCGCTCGAAAGTGATGAATAATGTCTGGAGCTCGAGGGAAATGCTGGAATTGGAGAACTCTGGAGTCATCCGAAACACTGATACCTTGAGCCTCTAGGAAGCACCAAGCCATTCAGCCTCCTCCCGCGAGCTCGGACGCCAGATTGAATCAGGGTCCGGATTGATTGCCAAGTGGAAAGGCACCATTCTAAGAGCTCGTGAGCCTGTTAAAGCCGCACCACACCTTTGAAGGGCTTTCGATCGAGATCGCCTGGGGACCACCGGAGTTTACCTTCTCATTGTTCCACCGTTGCCGCCAGGTCTGGCGTAACCAGGAAGCCGATGGGACACACTATGAACTGAGAGTGAGCCCAAAATTCCTGGAAGCTGGGTCCGATCCGTCTCGTTGGCCCTCCAAAGCCTGCTGGTTTGAGTGAATTCGAGCGCCTCATCCCAGAAGCCAACTGTCAATCAGCCCTGGGTTTTCCACATCCCGTATATCCAGTGCCATCGCTACCTCCTCCCCTGAACAATGCACCAGTGGCAATTTGGGCGAATATCCGTGGATTAAAAGATGCTCGGATATCGTATCTCTTGAATCAGGGTCATTGCCTCAACCTAGGTCAGCCCATACTGCCGATGGGCAGTGTTTGTTTCTTGCACCCAATGCAAGGCAAATGGGTCGAATTTTTGATCTGGATTAAAAATGCTCGGTCAATGTATTTTGCACTTTGTTGGCCTAACTCCTTGACCCCCCAAGGTAGCCCAAAGCATGGCTTGCTGGAGCTAGAAGTATTGAACTCAAGGCCACCTATGGGAGGGTTGTTTGAGTTTCCCCAATTTGGACTTTAGGTCAAGAATTGCTCATCCCAAGTGTTTTGGACACTTTGTTAGCCTTAACTCTTGACCCAAATTTGCCAAGGTTGGGCTGGTCAAGAAGTGATTGGGTTGATGGGAACCCAATGCACCTGATTTGATTTCATGGTTAGGTTGAGAATGCTCAAGAACCTCTCTTGGTCACTTGAGTTCAAGCCAAATGGCTAACCCAAGGTTTGAAGCCCCAAACGCTTGGTCCTCCCCCAAGGAAAAGAATCCCCTTTTGAGTCAAAGCGGGAGGATAAGTGACCAAGCCGAGACGGAACTTAACGGCCTTATGTGTCACCGGGATTCTTCTGTCTCTACCTTACTCACACACCTCTCTACTTGGATGGCCCTGCAGGCGGAATCACGACCTATCCACCGAGACAGTAAAGGCCGCAACTACCGTCACGTGCCCCCATATTTTCACCTCTCTGTGTCTCGCTTCCAAAAAGCCACACGCATCCTCTACTACAGAGACGGTACTGCAATAACCTTCCATCATACATCACCGCTCACTATCATTCTACACAGCAAGCGTCATTTATTTGTCATAACATCAACTTAATCTCTAGTAAGCGTAAATCGCCCGTAAATCGTACCGCGTGATCCCTTTAAACGGACTTAGACGAATCTCTGCAGCAAAACTTCACATCACAGACGTATACTGACGCGTTCTCCATCTAACGCACTTAACTTCAAACATTTTGAAAGGAAGGGTTATGGTCCATGGGGTCAACACTGGCTTACTTGGTTCAACCAGGTTGCCAAGCGGTTTGCGTTTAGCAACAAGTTGGGTTTGATATTATGAAATTCCAATGAAAAGTAGTTTCCCAAAGATTTTTTGGAATTGATTTGATTAAAAATGCATTTGAAATCCATAAGGTATTTTATCAATTTTGACCCCCATGTCAACTGCGCTCAACAGATGGTCTGAAAAATGCAGTTTACTGTTCCAGTGGAATTAAAATCCAAAATCTGAAGTGGCTTGAGCTAAGCCTCCAAGATTCAAAAGAATCTCCCAAGGTTTTTTTAAGGTTCCATTGCCAAAAGCCTGTTATTCGCTCTGAGTGATCGTCACTCTATCGCGTACCGGACTTTCGAGAATTTCTCTCTCCTTCACCTCCCACAAAGAGATAGACCTTCTCACTCGCGTGAAAGTTGAGAAGACGCTTCAGAATACGATAGCTCAAAGTTGGAGGTAAAACCTCTAGCAAGACATTGTCTATCACTTTTTGTAAGTGATAGGACCCTGAGTTTCAAAGACATTGCACTAGTTTTGAAATGTTTGAAAAATCTCTTTTAAAAGGGTGTTTAGGACGAAGGGCCTTAAGACTTTGCGATTTGAGTCTTGATTTGCTGGATTTGGAATGGATTTCAAACTTTGAATGATCAATATTATGGTACTCCAAATCATTTACAATTCATGTGGTGATTGTTAATGAATGGATCAATGAGTCAAAGCTACGATCAAGATAGGGTCAAAGTCTAGGTTGAATTTGGATTTTTTCAAGTGGATTGAAGTCAAAGTTTGGATGTGCTTGAAGCTTTGAATTAATTGGAATTTGAGTTGAATTAAAGTTTGAGATTTGAATCAATCCAAGGGTAGGGATTAATTGAAGTTGGAGTTGATCAAGGTAGGAAATTGATTTTTTGAATTAAGTTGATTACATGGGGGATTGATTTGAGATTGAAGTTGATCAAGGGTAGGAGGTGTTGATTTGGAACTAGATATGGTCCTAAGATCTGAGAGGGTTTCTAGGGCCATCTAAGGGAAATCCTAGATCTAAGAGTAGGCCTTAAGTCTGGCTCTAGGAAAGGATCCGTACGGGTCTAGAGTAGATCCTGAGTCGAATCTAGGAAAGGATCTTAAGGTCTAAGTGATCCTAGGTCTAGGATCGGATCTAGATTCTGGAAGGTCCTTAGTGACTCATACAAAATGAGTCAATAAATGGACCCCGAATGTGTGTGTAGAAGGATTTCTGTACACACATTGGCTTGACGATAGAGAAGATAAGGATCTTAAAATGTAAGGGAGGATCCACCAACCTAAGGCCCATAGGATCGCTGGAATAGAAGAGCTTACACCTAATAGACAGGAAACTGGATAAACCAAAGTAGGAGTACCTAACCTTGGTCTAAGAAGGGCTCACAACCTTAGGCCTATAGGATCTGAAGAGACACTCCCAAATGCAAAATACTTGGAAACCAGTAGATACCTAGCTTGGTCTAAGAAGCGCATCACCAACATTAGGTCTACTCAGAAGCCTATAAGAGACTTACTCCTAGTAATAGATCAACTGGAAAAACCCAAAAGTAGGAATACCCTACCCTTGGTTCTAAGGAGGCATCACAACCTTAAGGCCATCATAGGATGCTGATAGAAGAACTTACCCAAATTAAAGCCAGAAGAACCTGGAAACCAAAGTTAAGGAATTACCTAGCCTTTGGTCTAAAACGAAGCGCAAATCACAACCTATAGTACCCAGAATGCCTTGATAAGAAAGAACCTTAACCTCATTAGGGTTAACAAATCCATTCAAACCAGCGCATTATCCTATGCGTAACTTAGGAAGGTGGATATCTCTAACTACACATAATATATGCATATTTATAGCTTCTAATAAAGTGATTTTATAAAACTTATAATAAATTCAATCCCCCATGATGTTTGTTCATGTGCACACCAAGAAGATATTTAAATTATCAAATGATATTGATTGATCAGTTAGCAAGATTTGAAGTGATGTTATACTCACGAG
>NW_021320090.1:0-69959 GCF_001605985.2 Dendrobium catenatum
AACAATTGCATTTATAATTTGTTTGATTAATTATGTGTAAATTATGATAAACACGTAAGCATTACAGAGTGCAAATATGATTGTAAGAACTTGACGAGGATGAGATGTTTCAAGTTCTAGTAAGTCCAAAAAAGTGTGACATTATGAAAGTAAAGAAGAAATCAAAATTATTGATAATATAACCTATGATGGATTTAAGGAAACCAACGGTGGAACAAAATAAATTTTAAGTAAACCTCTTTAAATAGTTTTTCATTAAAAGGATTTTTTTCTTTCCTTTACAATTCTTCTCTAATGATTTTGGTCTATTATTCTCAATTATTCATTCACTAATGGTGAAAAATACAAACAAAAAACTTTTAATCAATCCCTTAACCATCAAAAAATAAGACAAATCCACGATATTTTTAAGGGATTTTTACATACCTAACACTTAAAAATATGCTATTTACCTATCTCACACCCAAACTTACCTATTTACACACAAACCACCGTAAAAAGCTTTTCCCTTTCCAAAAAACCACTCCGTCTTCCTCTCCGTTAAACCCCATTCGTGAGTTGCTTGTTTGGGCGCGAACTGCTGTTCCTTCCGCATTTGTTCATCTTCTTCGTTCCTTGGATATCAGTTACGGAAGAAAAGCGTCGGAGCCTCCCGTCGTCTTGTACATTCCGGCCGAAGACTCCATTCCAGTTTCGCGTCACTGCCGAAGCCGCCCATTCCAGAATCGCATTTGTGCAGCCTATGAAACAGGAAAAATTTGATTAGGTAATAGTTTTAAGGTGATTAGGTAACACGCTATATCCCTATATTCTTTGCTAGAACAAATTTGATTAGGTAAGCTTTTTTGTTTGAAACAGAAAAAGCATTTCCGGTATAACAGTAAAAGCACTTCCGGTATATTCATTTCGTAGGCCTCCTGTGAAGACTCGCGTTCGTTCTGCCTGTGGAACAGAAATTTTTTGATTAGGTAAGCTGCGATATTATCTGTTTTGTTAGATATATGTTGATTTTTAATTAGGTAAGCAGCTTTTTTGAACATAAATCATTTTTTTGATTACTAAGTTCTTTGCTAGATATGGATTCGAACAATTTCTGTTATATTGTATTCAAATATGGAGGATATTGGAGTGTTGTGAAGGGACAGACGAGGCTAAAATATGTTGGTGGTAGTCAAAGAACTTTAAAGTTTGTGAGAAGTGATGTTAATTTATTTTTACTGAAAGAACAAACTGAAGCACTATGCCCGTGGCTAAGGGCGCATGAATATGACCTACACTATCACATCCATGGAACATCACCAAAAAATTACATGTCCATTATAAGTGAGACAGATGTTTTGGATATGCTTACATATTCTTCTGATTCCCACAAAATGGAGGTGGTTGTCGTTGTGAAAGAGCTTGAAGAAGATATAGGTATTGCTTGTGATAGCCAGCATGATACAAGTTGCAAAATAATGACAAACAATGATATAATAGTTGGTGGAATGTCTGAAGGTATTCTTGACAGTCCAGATTTAGAGGAAAATTCTCTTATTGTAGGATCAAGGTTTGAGGATTCGTTCAGTTTCAAACAAGTTATTCGTTCCAACGCGATCATACATAACTTTGATATCAAGATTAAGGCTAGTGACAAATCAAGAGTTATTGCTACATGCTCATACCGTGGTTGTCCTTGGAGGATACGAGGTTCTTTATGTTCTGATGGCCACTCCTTTGAAGTGAAGAAATTAAATCCTATACATTTATGCCCCGGGGTAAACAGAGCTGGGAACAAACAAGCAACTGCTAGCTGGGTTGCCCAAGAAATCCAGGACCTTGTCAAAAGAAATCCTGATATTACACCCAAGGACATTAGTAATAACTTGGAGACTACTTATGGTTTGAGTTTACCATACATGAAAATATGGCGATCAAGGGCACTAGCAAGAGACCAAATGTTTGGATCAATAGATGATAACTACAAGTGGGTTCCAACTTTGAAGACCGAATTGCTCAAAAGAAATCCAGGCTCTCATATAACATATCAATGTGACAACCAGAACAAATCATTCAAGAGATTCTTTGTTAGTTTTAAAGTTTGTATTGATGGATTCCTCGCAGGTTGTAGATTTTTAATTGGTGTTGATGCGTGCCATTTGAAATCAAAATATTTAGGTGTACTACTATCTGCAAATTGTCTTGATGGGAATAATGGTCTCTTTACAATTGCATTTGCCGTTGCTGAATCCGAATCAAGGAAGAGTTGGGAGTGGTTCTTGAAGAACTTGTTAGAAGCTTTAAATTGTGATATAGAACATTTGGCATTCATATCAGATATGGAGAAGGGGTTAGGTGAAGCAATTAAGGTTGTTTTTCCAACAGCCGAGCACAGGGTGTGCATGAGACACCTTTGGAAGAATATTAAGAAATTTTTCCGATGTGAAGATGGCCATAAATTACAGAAGTTGGTTTGGACTGCTGCAAATACTTTTAGTCAGCACAATTTCAATGCATATTTTGAAGAAATCCGAAGCTTGTCACCTGGAGTATATTCTTACCTATCTGCATTGAAATGTAAGTGGTCTAAATCCACTTTTTCTCTACAAATTAAAAACCACTATAACACAAACAATATGTCGGAATCTTTCAATGCATGGGTGGACGAGGCTAGGAGTAAGCCAGTTGTGGATCTAATCGACATGGTTAGAGGAATGATGATGGAACAACGTTCTCAAAGGAAGATCAATTGCAGTTCTTGGAAGGGGCCACTTGTCCCTTGTGTGGAGGAGTATCTTAGAGATGTTACAACAACAAAAAATCACTTTATTATTCGGGAATCTACTTCCACCAAGGCTGAGGTCGAAGGAAGAAATGATCGTCATGAGGTGGATATTGAGAACCGTATTTGTAGTTGTGGATTTTGGCAAGTGTGTGGACTTCCATGCGTACATGGTGCATCATTCATTGGATCGAAACACTACAATTTATGGCACACATACGTGGACGAGCACTACTACACTTTTCGGTTTGCTTCCAAATCTTATTCATGCACTAACATATTCATTTATTTTGTTCCTAACATCACTTTTTTTAGCAGATATAAAAGGGCGTATGACGGAGCAATCGGAACACTTCCGGGGAAGGAGCAGTGGTTGATACTTAGTGATGGTGAAGTTGTTGGTCCACCAATTTCACGTAGGCCCCGCGGTAGACCGAAGAAAAGAAGAATTAAAAACTTCTTAGAAACTACAAAAAAAGCTAAGTTGAGTCATAAGTGTGGACGTTGTAATTCATGGGGACACCATAGAAGCACCTGTAAGAACCCTTTAAATGGTGGTAGTGAAGGCAATTATAATGAATTTGAGATGCCGACAACTTCAGCTCCACGTGAAAAAATGCCAATCAGACGTGCTGATCATGAAGACAACTTCAGCTCCACGTGAGATGCCGACAACTTCAGATTTTTGTAAACATCGCAGTGGAGCCACCAATTACTCAGATTTTTGTAAACATCGGCAGCCCAGATTTTTGTAAACATCGGCATCCCAGATTTTTGTAAACATCGGCATCCCAAATTTTTGTTAACATTGCAGTTGCAGCTGCAGCATACAGGTTTTCGGTGGCCATTGTAGTTGCAGCAAACTGTGGTTTTTTGTAAACATTTCTCCAAACTGTTTCCAATTTCTCCAAACTGTTTTTTGTAAACATTTCCAAACTGTTTTTTGGTATTAACTGCTATTAGTGAAAATTTGGTATTAACTCCAAATTTTTTGTAACATTCATGTTTTCTTTATATCAATTTGGTATTAACTTAACAATCTTATAAATTGGTATTAACTCAACAATGAAAACATAAGAATTGGTATTAAGTGAGCAAATGGGCACCACAATTCATACAAGAATTAATGAAACATAAAAGGGTAAAAATGAAGTATCATCCATTAGAACAAAAATTCATCTGTTTTTCAAAAAACATAAGCTTTCTTACATAACTTTCACGGATTACAATCATCGTAAGCGTTTCTTAGACGCATTCTAAGGTACATTCCCTTACAATTTCAAGACTTTGCAAGTGAATTGATGGCTATACCAACAATCAAAACGAGGATAAACAACAAGATCTTAATTTGAAGTAATTCATAGGTAATTGACTGGAGCAAATTTGTATGAACTTCTGATGTGTCTGCACTCCTTAATGTATTCGTAGCTTCCACTACACCATTTTGTTCGTCCACCCATCTAAAATATCTACAATCATCTTCCGATCTATTTCGGGGGCATCGATAGAATTTCCTTCCGCGATTATTAGCTTTGTAGCAAGTATACATTTCACATTGCAGATTGCAACGACAATATATTAGATTGTCTTGACTTCTCGTTGATGGCGTCGAGCGGCTAGAACTCATGTCACAAATCCAAAAAGAGATTATGTTTAGGCTATTCCTGAGAAAAGACAAAGCTTTAGTAATTCATAGCAATTCTCTACCACTACCACGATAAAGAGAAGACTCATTTTTTATGATTTGAAACAACAAAACTGGGTGAAAATAGATCAACCTAACCATTGCATTAAGTTTTACCCTCAAAACCAAGTCCAGCATATTATAATTTGTTCTGAAAAAACCAATTGTAATCATTTCAGAAAAAATAACTATAAATCCAAATGAATAAAAGTTTAAAAATCAAATTTGTTATAGGCTTTGCATACGAGCGATAGGATCACAAAAATCAAAGCTGGTAAAGCTTGTTTCACATTCTCTATGCCACCGACTTTACAAAGCCAAAACTAGAAGATGCTAGCTTCCAACATATCTGGTAATACCAGAGTGTGCCCTTTGCTTTAAGTAATAGAAATGGAGAAGAACAGCAAACCTAGAAAAAAAAATCCGTTCGATCGCATCAACCAAGAAATAGAAATGGAGAATAACAGCGGATCCATCGAGAAAATTAGTTTAAGGAAAATCGAGCGAGCAAGAGGCATTGAAAACCGTTGTCAAAGAAAAAAAAAATGAAATGGAGAAGAGCATACCTCGCCGAGCAAATCCACGAACAAATCGAGCGAGGGAGGGGATTTACACGAAGCCAACGTCTCAGAACCCTCTTAAAGCGATTTCAATCGAGCGAGGGAGAGGAGATACATGAAGCAAAAGTCTCAGAACCCTATTTTCACGATTTCGTTTTGACGGAGCCAACGGAATGTGTGTAAATAGAATATGACAGGCTGTTAAGGTGGTATGTGTGTAAATAGGTAAGTTTGGGTGTGAGATAGGTAAATAGCATAGTTTTAAGTGTTAGGTATGTAAAAATCCCTATTTTTAATGGGAGCAAAGGGTGGCCCAAAATTAGCCAGTAAGGGGATGAGGTAGGTACATTCATGGCATGAGAAAATAGAAGAGGAGAAATCATGGGGAAATTTTGAATAATTTTGTGTGGGTTTCCTTCAATTTTAAAGTTTGTACAATTCATTATATATTTATTTCAAGCTTTTTATAAACCTTCTTAATGATGTAATTATTCATACAAGGAGAGAGGAGAGAAGGGGGAGCTATTATGATAGAAATCATAAGGCGAGAAATCACATTTGTTGCATAGAGTTCAACATTACTTATGGTGATTAATGGTTGATAAAAAAGGGTCAAAATATGTTAATTTGGGCTAGGCTAAGCTTATGGAAGAGTTAAACTTGCTCATTAATGAATTCCATAAAAGCATGTGATGATAGAGTACATCACATAAGACCCACGACAAACAACTCAAAATATAAAAAAATAACCTAACAATATAAACAATAGAAATACAACAATAAGTATTCTCGTAAGTATGCTGAAGGGGATCTTACTACTCTTCCTTTTTTGGGTGCTGTTATCTCACAGCCCGAGCTCTTTCTTAGATACTTTTTGTAATCGTAGTAAAATTAAGGATCCACCGGCTCTTAGGTTTTTTATTTTCTTTTTTGATTGTAGCTCTTTGGAGAATTAGCGAGCTGGAGGAACCTTCTAAGGACTCTGTAATCGAATTTTTGAATATTAACGCGTAGGCCCCATAAGTGGGTTTTAACCAAAAAAAAAAAAAGTATTCTCGTAAGTATATGAAAACTATACATAGACTTTAGGATGATGATAATAACAATTGAAAATGAGATACAACTGTCATGCTTATAAGTTCCCCTATCCTCTTAAGTCAAATAAATAAAAAGTCTCCCATTAAACTCAAGGATGAACTTATATAACCAATCTAGTTTTTCCTTGAAAAATTTGATCATCATGAGTGAGAAAAATAAGAACGTTAGTTGGCTATTGAAGTTATTATTTTGCTCATATATTTATATGTTCTTATAAATGTAAAATTTAATTTTGCTCATGTAGTATAATATTAAAAATTATTAAATATATTTTAAAATCATGGATAACATCTTAAAATCAAATAAATTATGGAATAATAATATTTATCTTATTAGAAATACATGTATGTTTTTTACTTTTCTTGGGTCGATGAGCATTGAAGCACTTGTTTTACAATGGAATATTTTTGCTCGCTTGATCACGGAGCCACCTATCTAGTCAACTACATGTGTGATCCGAGAGATAAATGTGTAACATGTGTTGATACACAAAATTTAAAAGGTCTAATATTCCTTGAGCAAAATTAGATGAGCTAGCCCAAATAGTCCATAATAGCAATCTACTATATATATATATATATATATATAACATCTTAATAACAAAATCTTTTTTATGAACAAAGCTTCATCATTCTTTTCTTTCTTCTCATAAACCCAATAAGATTGAGTACAGTATTGTAACAGGAAATGAAGCAATCATCCCAAATATGACCCTGCAAAAGTAAGGCAACATCAAAACACACTTGTTTTAGATATAAAGCTTAAAAGAAAAAAAGGTGAATATTATGAGCATTGAATTAATGAAGTTGAGAAATTTTATGAGCTTACACAGTGCTTAAGAGCTCTGAGTGCAAATCGTATTCCTTGGCATAAACAAATGTTAAGGCTGCTTGTGGCAGTGCAGCCTGATGATAAATGGAATTAATCAGTTCCTAAAATGAAAAATTAGTAAGAGAACTAAAAAAATAATTAGAATTACCTGTACCACTGCAACGCTAAGGGTGGTCTTTCTAAGTCCAACAAGTACTGAAGACAATAGCATAGTAGCAGGGCCAGCAAGAAATCTCATTAACATTCCATAAACTGCAAGCCTAATTCCACATGATATGATCCTTGGTTGCAAAGCCATGAACAACCCTGATTGTTTTATGTAATTATATTAAGATGTAGGTTAATGATGGTGATGTAGTTATGATTTGGCTAATGATGATGATTAATATGATGTATGAGATGAACTATTCTCCTACAAATATTTAGTTTTTCCTCTAATTTATTTTACTAATAATGTTTCTTATGACCTTGAGCTCAATGTTTCATTCATTGTCATAATAATTTTACCATACATCAAGAACTTGTATTTAACAAGATGATTTCAACTACACATAGAAATTGATCGAGCAAAAATTTTAGTTTCGCTTATGCATCTCAGTTTTTAACATCATCAAATATAATATAAACATCTTAAACTTAATCCCACTATAAATTTCACCAACAAATCATGTATTTAACTTCAAGTGATTTGAGAATTTCTACGGGATCAAAATTTTAAAAAAGCCTATAAATATTCTTTAAAAACTTTGAAATCATGTATCTACTAATTTTAATAATGATTAAGAGAATAAATAAAAATTTTGAGCTAATATCAGAAAGTTGTAAATCAATGTATAAATTAGACTGAAAATGATTTTTCTTCTAAGGAGAAAAATTCACCCCCTTATAAATAAATCAAAAGTCATCATCACATGGAGAAAATGGCTTACCCAAACTAAAGACAGCCAATCCTTGCCCAGTATTTGATAGGATTTTCACTGAGTTATCCATGATAAGTGGCTTCTTTATCTTCAACCTGAATAAGTTCATAAACAAGGATGAATAAGCTTAGAATATATAATTAAAATCTCTTACATTTTTTTAATATAAGCAAGGGCGGGCGAGAACCTAGAGGAAATCAGAATCCATAAGAGGCCTAGAAGACTGGCATAGGCATTTGGGTTCCTGACTAGCTTAAAACAAACTGTTTTCATGATTAGCTTGATCATCATAAGTCTCCCACTTTCCACTTTCTCAGTCTCTTTTCCTTCACTCTCTTTAATGTCTCTACTCTGCTCAGGCTTCTCATAAACACCTAAATAAGAATTAGAAACAAAAATAAAAAGAGAATCAAAATCAAATTTCCAATCTTCAAAATAAGTTCTAATAATTCATCCTACCATTGCTTGCCTTCTGAACAATTGACTGAGCCTTGAAGCTCTGAAATCCCTTCAATATTCTCCTCATCTATGCTAATATGAACATCTTCTGCACCAATGTTATTTTGTAGCTGGGCACTCTTCTCACTTATGTTCATCATTATAGAGTTCCTTGCTGCCCGAAACTCATATAGAAATAGAAGGAAAACAAACCAAATAATGCATTGCATCACCACCACTTGTATCATCAAACCTTCTTGTTCATTTCCATACATAGAAGTGAGGAGGGGGATTCCAACAATCAAAGTGTTTGGGAGAGTGGTGAGGGAGAAGAGGGTGATGAGCCATTCCAAGCTGCCAGATTTGAAGAAATTTACCCAATTTAAGAGGATAAGGAGGACTAAAACCTTTGAGATGGAGTCAGCGGCGAGGAAGGGGATATTAATATTTTTAAGTTGAAAGCGGGAGATGACATCAAAGAAGAGGAAAGGACATGCAAAGTGAGCGACAAAGCGGTTGATGCCAAAGCATTGCTCGGGGCTGAAGATCTTCCAATATTTCACAGAGGCAAAAGCAAGGAACATCGTGATATACTGTGGAACTAATGCGCTAAGAACATTGTAGAGATCATTGGGAGTCATTTTTGTAGATCCGTTCTTTGGCTTCTTCAATTCCTAGCTCTTAATCCAATCTCTTCATTGCCCTCATAATGAAGATGAGGAGTAAAAGCCTCCTTTCTGTTATTTTGATTCGTGAATATCCTAATTAGGCGGGCTAACTACTTCCTATGTAAGAATAAGGAGTACTTTGACCCTTTCTTTTCCGTTTGTTTGTCGATTTACTATATTTGCTCGGAATTTGGCTCTCAAAATTCATGTATAAGTTAAGAACTTGCTTATTTTAAAAATAATATCAAACCACTTTTTTTATTTCAAATTTTTGAAGAGAATGATAAATTTATAATAATATTACCAAATTTTAATAAAAAATTTCCATTTTATACTTTCATATTAAATAATTTGTTAATTTAATAATTATTTAGTTGTATTACTACTTACAAGCAAATAATGGATTTTATTTGTTATATTTCAATTTTTTAAATGAAGAAGGTTTGTGAGCACACACTTTAATTTTTTTTTTTTTTACTGCAATATGTATAGTATGCTGCTATTAAAAAGGCATTCGACACTATTAATTTTAGCGTTTTATGATTTTAATAATTTGGTGGTCAGATACTAATCTGATAAAATAATCAGTCATAATTTTTTTTCTATCTTTTCTTAACCGTTAGCCACGTTACCTATAGAAAATTAGTATAATAATTTTAGTTTTCTGGCTCGAAAAAATTCCGACAAAGAGAAATCTCCAAAAAAAAAAAAAAAACGCCAATATCTATGGAAAGAAGCCCGAGTTACTTGAATGATTTTAATGCTTGATATGCTCAAGTCATCTAATCAAGTACGAATATTAATAAATCATTAAAAATTAACTTGATCAAATATGAATCTTGATGCACATCTAAATTGGATTTTTTTAGAATTGAATTCATGTTCATCCCAACTCTAATTTAAACATATCATCTTGATGAAACAACCCAACAACATCAAAAATGATACAATCCATGTCCCAATAAATTGAGATCAAGTGGTTGAAGCAATGAAAAACTTTAGATTACTATTTTCGAGTACCAAATGACCTCCAAATTTGTCATATTTATAGTCAAATCGAGCAACTCAATGACACGAAACCAACAAGTCTAAAATCACTAAATTCTAACAACATTAAGGTTCTTAAATGTTGAATGAATAATTTAAAATCAAGGAATCAATATTGGCAATCTATTGGAGTATTATTCCATATTTATTTTTTATATTTACAAGATATGTTACTCTCAAAAATCTATAAATAAGTTCTACACTAGAATTGTCAATAAATGATCCGACCCAAACATAACCTCAAAAATTTGATACTGACTTGACCCGTTTAACAAATGAGTCCAGTTCCGGTTGGATTTTCTAACCCATTTTTTAAACAGGTCATGTTGGGTTGAATGTGAGACTACCTCTGACTCAAAAAAGTCTTGTTTAATTTTTTTTTTTACTTGTGTATATAATCTTTTTATTTTTTATCAGATATCGTAAAATTTATAGTTAATAAGTTATAAAAAAATTATGAATTTGACTAGATTTGAGTCGAGTCAATATCTGGTCGGACTCGAACCCGACCCATCAACCCATTTTTAAACCCCTACCCCACTATCTGTATTAAGGGAACCATAGACTAAAGATTCAAAAGAGGTTCACCTCGTTGTTCTAGCTTAATCGCTTAATGTATACCCTTTTCCTCTGGGTGTTGTTCAATTTTTAAGAGAAGAACTTGTTGAAGATTTTGCTTATAAGATATCAAAGGCCTTAATGAGAGGCAAAGGGACTTCATGGATCTTGCAGGAGGCAAGGGAGAAGTTGCTTTTCAAAGAGGAAACTGGTGTATGGTCTCTCCATTATCCTAGGAAGGAAAATTGCTTTCCACCTTGCTAGGAGCAAAATTAGTGAGTTAGTAGAATTCATGAGGAGAGGACTCTAGAAGTGGATGTACGTCTATACCACTGGACTGCTATAAATATTTTATGAACTCTGCATTTACTTTATTACAACTTTTATTTCATGCTTGTGATTGTTTGATAATTTGTAAAAAAAAATGGTTAAAATTGCAAACTAGTAGATTTAAATAATTTTTGCATGATAAAATATTTTCTTACAAAAAGTGTTTTAAGAAAAAAATAAAAGAAATTTTCACTTAAAATAAAAATCTATCTTGGTGAGAAAGTCTTTGAAATTTTTTTTGATATAGTTAAGTATTGGTAGCTTCCACATATAATTATCTCTAAATTTTTAAGATTCAAATCAAATCACCCTCACTATGTGTTAAAATAGTTTCAAAGGGGAGATTAATCGGGAATTCGATTATTTGGGTATGGCTTCTCATACCCAAAATAGTAGAGAGGGTAGGAGGAGACCACTAACATACTATAAAATTACAACCATATAAATCAAATGGGGAGGGAGTCAATATAGTAAAGGCAAGTTAGATAAAGCACAAAATACCGATGGGTGGTAATAGTTAGTGAAAGTGGCATATCATCTAACTAGCATAAAAGCTATGAATATGGTATCCCATTATGATTTTTTGATGCATAAAGGATGAGATCAAAAGATAGAAAATAATATCCTTCTTACTACCTCAATCACCCTAATAGAGGACATGTCATAATGGGAGACTAATTCTTTCTTAGAGTTGAGTTTTGCCTAGACCTCTAACCTTATGTAGGATGTCCAACTAAAGGGATGTCCTATATGAAGAGGTTTTATTGAAATGTACATATGCCAAAAATATACAAAGAAATCATATGTGATTTGACATCATAACCTATATACACAGGGTTGGGGAAGTTAAACTTTAACAAATAGGATAATAATATTTATAAAAATGCTTCCCATCCAATAGATTGAAATAGTCAAATGTACAGGATAGATCAAGGAGAAGGGATTAAGAAAGTTTACTCTAAGATAATAGCTCTATTTACAACTCTCTCACATCTCTCTCTATAAGTTTGTAACTTCTTTTTTAGTAGAAGTTTTCTCACTTCCTTCTATATATATATAATGAAGTAGAAAATTAGTACTTATAAGTATCAAGGGAGACAAATCCTTGCTAGGATGGCAATACTCAGAGTAAACGGTCCTAGTTTGATGGGTGATATAGAATATGTCATAATGATTTCACTATAGAATTTGTAATAATGATAAGTAGAGAGGAAATTGTGAAATAGAAATAACTTATTGTTGGTTAGATTGCCATCGAAGTATTATATTTTCTATAGTGGTTTCTAGCATGGCATATAAGCTAATGGGGGACCTGATGTGTTTTTATTCCTAGTGGACGTGCCATTTTCTACCTGGTCTAATCATCTAGTGTGATAATTGAAGAGGGGGGATCTTATCATCTTAATATATTTCCTCTCAATTAATTGAAATAAAAAATATCATCCAACTTCAAATGGATGAATCTATAACATCTAGAGAAGTAGTATGTAGTTACACCCATTTTGACTTGGTCTAGTAAGGGCAACCCACTACATTTTTTGCATTTAACAACTCTTACATATATCTATTAGTATTTTATGTGCATGTGAATGACTAAATTTATTCTAAAGAGAGTACCAGGGATTTATGTGTACGAATGAAAATCTAAAAGTTTCTCCTTGGAGTGTCGCGTTGCCTAGGTTGGTAGCTCCATGGCATTGATCTCGTTGTCTTTTTATCAAAATAATTCAAAGATATGGTGATGAGGGTGATGTTGTGGCGTTGTATTCTCCATAGGAGCTTGTTGTGCACTATCAATGCCATCGTGCCAAATCATTCTTCTATGAAAAAAATAATAAAATCTACTTTATTTTCATTTTCCAAAACCCTCCCCCTCATTCCTTAAGTAGTTAGCTAGAGAGAGAGAGAGAGAGAGAGAGAGAGAGAGAGAGAGAGAGAGAAATCAGTCATAATTTTTTTTCTATCTTTTCTTAACCGTTAGCCACGTTACCTATAGAAAATTAGTATAATAATTTTAGTTTTCTGGCTCGAAAAAATTCCGACAAAGAGAAATCTCCCCCAAAAAAAAAAAAAACTCCAATATCTATGGAAAGAAGCCCGAGTTACTTGAATGATTTTAATGCTTGATATGTTCAAATCATCTAATCAAGTATGACTATTAATAAATCATTAAAAATTAACTTGATCAAATATGAATCATGATGCACATCTAAATTGGATTTTTTTAGAATTGAATTCATGTTCATCCCAACTCTAATTTAAACATATCATCTTGATGAAACAACCCAACAACATCAAAAATGATACAATCCATGTCCCAATAAATTGAGATCAAGTGGTTGAAGCAATGAAAAACTTTAGATTACTATTTTCGAGTACCAAATGACCTCCAAATTTGTCATATTTATAGTCAAATCGAGCAACTCAATGACACGAAACCAACAAGTCTAAAATCACTAAATTCTAACAACATTAAGGTTCTTAAATGTTGAATGAATAATTTAAAATCAAGGAATCAATATTGGCAATCTATTGGAGTATTCCATATTTATTTTTCATATTTACAAGATAAGCTACTCTCAAAAATCTATAAATAAGCTCTCTACACTAGAATTGTCAATAAATGATCCGACCCAAACATAACCTCAAAAATTTGTTTATGACTTGACCTGTTTAACAAATGAGTCCAGTTCCTGTTGGATTTTCTAACCCATTTTTTAAACAGGTCATGTTGGGTTGAATGTGAGACTAACTCTGACTCAAAAAAGTCTTGTTTAAAATTTTTTTTTACTTGTGTATATAATCATTTTATTTTTTATCAGATATCGTAAAATTTATAGTTAATAAGTTATAAAAAAATTATGAATTTGACTAGATTTGAGTCGAGTCAATATCGGGTCGGACTCGAACCCGACCCATCAACCCATTTTTAAACCCCTACCCCACTATCTGTATTAAGGGAACCATAGACTAAAGATTCAAAAGAGGTTCACCTCCACTACAGGAAATCACCCATTTCCGGCGGCCTTTTCCGGCGGTAATTGAACATTTACCGGCGGTTTTGTAGTTTTCCGGCGGTTAAATTACCGCCTGTAAAAACGACGTAGGAAAATGAATTCCGGCGGTTTTTTCCGGCGGAAATTTTGTCCGGCGGTCTAAGACCGCCGGTCAAATTAAAAAAATAAAAATAAAAATAAACCCCGCTCCAGCCAACCGACCCTGCTCCGGCCAGCCACTGCCCTGCTCCCGCGGCACGCCCTACAGAACAGAAAAGAGGAATAAGAGCAATTACCATCATCCCTACTAAGCAAAAAATTTAAAGTAAAGTAAGAATACACCTCCAGAACAATACTCATGACATCAAGATTAACACACAGATTCAACCCATGAAGAATAGCACTAAGGAAGCCACCAACTCTATCAAAATGCCCAGTAATACCAGTAAAAGCTAACACCATAGCACCCTTATGATCCCGCAGAAGGCCACCAGCACTAGTAATATTCCTCACCTGAATACAGTCAATGTTAATCTTAATGGAATTGGTAGAAGGTTTGCACCAAATAATACCATTAGAAAGGCTAAGAGGATTCGGCACCACCTCCTGAATACCGAAAAACTCCAAAGTAAAAGTAACATTTTTAAAGTGCTTCAAGGCAAGAAGATTAGCAGAGAACAGAGCCTTGACTTTATCCACAATTTTCTAAATGATTCTTTGATAATTCATAGGAATACTATTGAAGCGAGCGTCATTTCTTCCCAACCAATGGAACCAACAAATAAGGGAATGAATCACATTCCTAACATGACCCTTAATGTTCACAAACCAGCCCTCCAACAAATTGAAAACCTCAATACCAGGCCTAAAGAACTTGAAGTTAAAAACCGCCTCAAAAAAGTACCAAACCTTTACAGCGATAGGACTAGAAATAAAAACATGATGCATATTCTCGATGTGAAAGCAACATTGACATTTAGAAATGATAATAAAACCTCTCCTTCTTAACAACTCATATGTAGGAATATACTTATGATTGAGTCTCCACATAAAGATAGAAATAGTAGAGGGAATGGTATAATGCCAAAATCATTTTAAACAACTTATTCTCCTCATTATGACAACGAAAATAATGTCAATCCTCCTTCATGCTAAAATGACCATCTTTAGTAAAAGAGCAAAGCAAAACATCTCTAGAAATAGTGTTGAGAGGAATCTGCTGGATGAAATAAACAATGGGCTGAGGAAGAATCTGAGAAAGCTTTACCAGATCCCAACCATTAGCCGAAAGGAAAGCATTAACCTTAACAGTATTGATAGAATTAGTATTAAGTAAAGAGTCCAAAGACTAACCATTCACCCAACGTTCTTGCCAAAAAAAAAAATATTACCTTGCCCAAGACCCCAAACCAAAGAGGGTTTCACCTTCCATTTAATCATACAAAGACGATGTCAAACCTTAGATTGCCCTTTAGAATAAAAACAGTTGGAAGGATGAAACCCCCCACAATACTTAGCCCTCATAAACTTGGCCCAAAGACTAACATTATTTCTTAAATTAAACCAAAGTTTAAATGAAAACACATAGACCAAATCACTCATAGTTTTGCAACCAAGAGCCCCTTCATGAAGGGACCCACAACAATTCACCCACGAGGTCCAATGAATTTTAGAGTTATGAGCAGACCCTCTCCAAAAAAAATTGTTAAAAATTCTCTCAAGCCTCGTGCAAATCAACTTGGGAAGAAAAAGAGTTTGAAAGCAATAAACCAGCAAAGAGGCAAGCATACTTTTAATAAGAACAATGCGACCCCCATAACTCAGAAAATTGGAATCCCAAGAAGACACCTTATTCTGCACAGACGAAATCAAACCATCAAACAGGAAAGCCTTCTTCCTCCCCTTGTAAAGCGGAATACCCAGGTATTTTAAAGGAAAAAAAGCCAGAGAAAAACCTGTAAGATTCTTAATATCCAAAATCCTGTTAGAGGAGACAAACTTAGCAATAACAAAACAACTTTTCTGCTTATTAAACACAAGGCCACTACCTCTTCAAAACTTTTAAAGAAGCTCAGAATTTTATTTATCTTATTTCTAGAAGCATTCGAAAACACAATGAAATCATCTGCAAAGCATAAATGAGAGATGTTAATGCCACCCGACGTCTTAAAATAGAGACTAGGATAATTAATGAAAAGATCTGAGAGACCCCTAGACAAGAAATCAGCAGCTATAATAAAAAGCGCCAGAGAAATGGGATCGCCTTGACGAAGCCCATGGGAAGCCTTAAAGAACCCATGGCTCTTACCATTAATAATATTAGAGAAGTAACGACTTTCAATACACCCTTTAATAAGAGAAATAAAATGCTCATCAAAGTCAAATAAGTGCAACATACTATAAATAAAATTACAGTTAATATTATCATAAGCCTTCGCACATTCAAATTAAATAAAGTATCTTTAATCTCGTCAATAAGAGGTAAACCAGATAAACCCAAATTGGCCTCATGAGAAACCAAGTTAGGGATAAAGGAACGGTCAACTAAAGAAGCAGGGGTGAAAGGCTTGTTAAGATGCTTATGAAAAAAGTTAACAGCAAGATTAGCAATCTCCTCAGAATCTTCAGTAATAGAACCATCATCTTTAGTCATTTTATGAATACCATTCACATCACGTTTTTTATTAACCAAAGCATAAAAGTATTTAGTGTTCTTATCACCCTCCACCAACAATTTGGTAGCAGTCTTTTGCTTCCAAACAATTTCTTCCTGAGTTTGAAGCTTACCAATATCCCCTTTAGCTTCATGAAGCAAAGCTAGGTTAGACACAGAAGGGTCTAACTGACAAGTCTCCTCCAAAGAATTAACCCTATCTTCAGCCAATAAAATATTGGTAAAGATATTTTTAAAAATGTTATGATTCCACCAATTTAAAACCATTTTGAGCCTTTTCAGCTTAAGCCAAAGCCTATTCATACCAGAAATAGAATCATCCGAAAAAAGGGGAGCATGCCAATTATTGCGAGCAACTTCAAGAAAAGAGTTATGGGTTAACCACATATTCTGAAATCTAAAGTGAGTAGGCACACCCATAGATTTAATCTGAACATTAATGAGGAGAGGAGAATGGTCAGAAAGGGTACGGCTAAGGTGGTCCACTTTAGTCAAATTAAAGGAACTAATCCAAGCATTATTAAATAACACTCTATCTAAACGTTGCCACAAATGGCCACGGTGTCAGGTAAATTTATTACCAGAGAAACCAATATCAATAAGATCGTAAGACATAATCATATCATTAAAATCATCCATGGATTGATAATTAGGGAGAGAGCCCCCTAACTGCTCATTCGGATTAGAAATAGTACTAAAATCACAACCAACCAAACAAGGCAAGGAACAAACATTATGAAAATTAATAATTTGCTCCCACAAAATCCTTCTAGAATAATGGGAAGAGGCAGCATACACAAAAGAAGCACCACTTTGAAAATTAGAGCTTTCAATATTACAATGTAACACTTGAGGGAAATCCCCAATAATATCAATTCTAACAAAATCCTTTTAGAAAATCCAAATTTTGTTGGTAGTATTAGCAAAAGCATGTTTAAAACCCAAGAACCTAGCAGTAGCAAACAATTAATCCATAGACACAAGAGGCTCAAGTAAGACAAGAATAGAAATGTTGTGAATGCAACACAGATTTTTAACCTTAAATTTCGAAGAAGGACACCCAATGCCCCTCACATTCCAAATAATAATATTAAACATAAAGACAGAAATTAATGAGAAGTATGCGAGCGAGTATTCCTAGGAGATTGTAAAATGACATTCCTAGGCTTCCTACCTTTCTTACCACGACCCTTAGAGAAGCTCAAATCATGATCTTCTCTAGCATAGCATTTTGCATTTATTTCTACTTCAGTGTCAGTGTAAGCATCACAATGATAATTATCAGATAATAATAACTCATCATTATTCGGATTACCTGATAACTCCTTAGGAGGCAGCATACCTTCCAAGTAAAGAACTCCATCTTCAATCGTCGATCGAAATATTCTTCCCAAAATGCTTAGAAAAGTTATCAGTAGCAGATGGAGGAGCAACCATCTCCTGCAAAGAAGAATAATTCTTAGCAATATCAAGCTCATTAGTATTAGGCAATTCATTAGCTTTGGAGGATTCCACCTCCCCAAGATCCAAGACAGCAACAAGATTATCCGAACTAGTAACATGAATAGCATCTTGCCATTTATCAAGAACAAGGGGATCGCGGCCCCTACTAGAACATTCATCCTCCTGATGGATTCTCGGGTTCAAAGAAGGAACAAGGTTAGAAGAAGATTCATTAACAATATTATCATTCCCATTAGCAATCGGATCAATAGCAATGTTATCAAGATTAAGCGCACTAAAAGCAGAAACATTAGTAGTAGGATCAGAATCAATCCCGACCAAATTAACCAAATCCAATTGTTCACCTTCTTTCAAAACCAAATCCACGAGATCAGAATCAATCCCGACCATATTTTGAGACTTAGTCATGTCCTCCTTATCACCATTCACATTAATTTTATCTGAACCTTTCTCTTTGCGAAGATTAGGATGTAAACTGAAGCATTCATTAATCGCATGGCCATGCATTTTATAATGAGAACAAAATATATGTAGATTCTCAATCTCAATTTTCTGAAAATAACCATTCACCTCCGATCCTAACCAAATTTCATGAGGATATTTTTTCGTCGCATCTAGTTCAACTAAAACCTGAGCCACATAAGGTCTAGATAATGAGGTCGTAGCTTAACCAGTTTGCAGAGGTCTACCAAAAATAGATGCCATACCAAATAAAATTTGAGAGTTAAAAAAGTGCAAACGAAGATTAGGAAAAGCAATCCACACCGGGGCAATGGGAGATTCCTCCCTCACATCAAATTTTGGTGACCATTTCAGAAGCCTCATTTGACAACCTTGAATATAGTAAGAACGCCTCGCAAAAATACTCTCATAAATCCAATAAGATTGAGTACAGTATTGTGACAGGCAATGAAGCAATCATCCCAAATATGACCCTGCAAAAGTAAGGAAACATCAAACCACATATTGTTTTAGATATGAAGCTTAAAAGAAACAAAAGTGAATATTATGAACATTGAATTAATATTTATGAGCTTACACAGTACTTAAGAGCTCTGCATGCAAATCATTTTTTTTTAGTTAAAACCCACTGACGGGCCTACGTGTTAATATAGGAAAAAAATTACACAGTCCTTAAAGGGACCTCTAGCTCCCTACTGCTCATACGAGCTACAGACAAAAGCAAAAAGAAACCTAAGAGCCGGAGTTCCCTACTAAGCAAAAGTACACAAAAATCTAGTAACATTCTAAGAAAATAAAAAACAAAGGGAAAAAATAAGCACAATCAGCATCGCCCTACGAACAGCACACGTACCCTGCACAAAATGAGTGCGGAGCTCCAAAAACCTGCAAAAGAGGCCTGCAAGGATACTAGAAGAAAAAATAAGCAAGCAGCTAAAAGTATAATGCAAACTAAAAGACAAAAAATAGTAAATACTCCCTGGAATGCCATATATAGTCCCAGAAGACAGAAAACTCATAAGAGGGAAGGCCAAGACAATAACCACAGAACCTTACCACCCAGTACAACTTCCAATCAAAACAGGAAGCCCCAAAGGAAATCAGCACAGAGAGCAAGGGCCAGCAAAGAACACAACATAAACGAAGAGAAACACTGGAAGCAAACAGCAACCAGAAATCACCCCCCACACCAAAAAACCCCCCAAACAAAGACAAACAAACTGCAACCCCCACCGAACAAAACCACACAGAAACCACCCGAACACAGCAACCAAAGCACTGGAACAAACCCCAAACCAAAAAATTAATGACCATTAACATAAGGCACACTATTCTTATCCAAGTTAATCAATCCTTGAATCTGCACAGTAAGATTATTGAAAGATAAATCAGTAATACCATTAAACTTACTACCAAGCAGAGCCAACTACCGAGCAGCAGAATTAACCACAGGGGAAACGATATTATAATAGCAGTTCATAGAATCCAGAAAGAACTTAATGTTTCTGCGGGTATAAAAGTAAGAGTACACACAACTGCAGCCATCCACCTCAAGCAAAGCTTTAAGGTCCTCATTAAAATTACATTCTAAAACAATACTCTGAATATCCAAACCAGAACAAAGATAGAGCCCATGAAAGACAGCCAACAGGATACCACCGAGCATATCAGTTTCCACAGTTTTGCCAGCAAAACCCACAACATAATCCCCATTAAAATTTCTAATTAAGCCACCAATACACCAATTACTCCCATCCATAGTAATATCAACATTCAATTTAAAACAATTAACATGAGGTCTAAGCCAAACAAAAATCCTGTTCCCCGGCTTGACATGAGAGCAGTCAAAATTAATCCCAAAAGCCTCCAACGTAAACAAGACCTTGTTAAAGCTTTTATAGGAAATAAGATGAGCAGTAAAAAGAGATTTAACCTTCTCCTTAATTCTAAAAATAATGCTATGATGATCCATCAACTTACCATTAAACCGAGAGTCATTTCTAGCCAACCAGATGAATCAAATAATTAGAAGAGGGATAACATTTCTAATATGACCCTTAACACCAACCATCCAGACCTCAAACAAGTGCTGAAATGAACAGTTAGGACCCCAAAAATTAACACGAAAAAGGTCCTCAAAGTAATTTCACACCTTAACAGCAATAGGAGAAGAAACGAAAACATGCTGTAAACTTTCAACATTAGAACAACATTGACATTTAGAAGTAATAAACAAACCTCTATTTCTAAGAAGCTCATCCGTAGGAATAAACTTCTTCAAAATTCTCCAATTAAAGATAAAAATCGTGGTTGGAATGCTCTTGTGCCACATCATTTTAAAAGGCTTAATAGGATCCTTTTTCTTTCTAAATACATGCCAAGCATCTTTGGTTCTGAAAAGACCATCTTTAGTAAAAGTACAAAGTAAAACATCTTTAGCTAAACGATTAAGAGAAATTTTAGAAATCAAATTAATAATAAAAAGAGGGATAACGGAAGAGAGTTTATCCACGTCCCAACCATTATCAGAGAAAAAGAAGTTGACCTTAACCGAAGTCATAGAATTGGTATTAAGGAGAGCATCAAGGGAGTAACCATTAATCCAACGATCCTGCCAGAAATAAACATTCCCCTCCCCAAGACCCCAATCTAAACAGGGCTCAACTTTCCACTTAATCTGAACCATACGCTGCCAAACTTTAGAATGCCCTTTAGAATAAAAATAATTGAAGGGGTGAAGAACCCCACAATATTTATTCCTCATAAAATTAGCCCACAAAGTAGCATTAGCCCTGAAATTATACCACAATTTAAAAGAAAAAATATAAGCCATATCAGTCATGTTCTTGCAACTAAGATCACCTTCCGGTTTAGTCCCACAGCACTTATCCCACAACGACCAATGTATTTTAGAATTGATAAAAGAACCCCTCCAAAAAAATTTGTTGAGAATCCTATCAATCCTCAAACACACTGTCATAGGGGGAAAAAGAACTTGAAAAGAAAGCATGATGATAAAAGATATTAAGCATGCAAATCATATTTCTTGGCATATATAAATAAATGTTAGGGCTGCTTGTGGCAGTGCAGCTTGATGATAAAGGATATTAAGCATGCAGTCCCTAAAATGAAAAATTAGTAAGATAAATTATTCATTATTAGATTTACCTATACTACTGCGATGTTGAGGGTGGTCTTTCTAAGTCAACCCAATATTGAAGACAGTAACACAGTAACAGGACCAGCTACAAATCTCATTAACATTCCATAAACTGCCAACCTATTTCCACATGTTATGATCCTTGGTTGCAAATTATGAACAACCCTGGTTATTTTTTGTAATTATATGCAAGATGTAGGTTATTCATGGTGATGTAGTTATATATGATTAGGATAATGATGATGATTAAGTGATATATGAATTGAACTATTCTCCTAAAATATTTAGTTTTTCCTCTTATTTTCTTACAAATAATGTTTCTTATGAGCTTGAGCTCAAGCTTTCATCCATTTTCATAATAATTTCACCCTTCAACAAGAACTTAATTCCACTATAAGTTTCACCAATAAATCAGGTATTTAACTTTAAGTGAGTTAAGAATTTCTACTGGATCAATTTTTTTTAGTACATATAAATAATCTTTAAAAGCTTAAGATGTCATGTATCTACTAATTTTAATAATGTTAAAGAAAATCAATAAAAATTTTGAGCTAATATCAAAATTTTGTAAATCAATAGAAAAATGAGACACAAAATTATTATTCTTCTAAGGAGACAAAGTCATCCCCTAGTAAATAAATCAAAAGTCATAATCACATGGAGAAAATGGCTTACCCAAATTAAAAATTATCATTCCTTCATCAGTATTTGATAAGATTTTCATTGAGTTATCCATGATAAGTGGCTTCTTTATCTTCAACCTGAATAATTTAAAAAATAAGAATGAATAAGCTTAAAATATATATTTAAATTCTCTTATATTTTTTAATATAAGAAAGGGCAGGGGAGAACCTAGAGGAAATCAAAATCCATAAGAGGCCTAGAAGACTAGCATAGGCATTTGGGTTCCTAACTAGCTTAAAACAAATTGTTTTCATGATTAGCTTGATCATCATGAGTCTCCCACATTCCACTTTCTTAGTCTCTTTTCTTCCACTCTCTTCAATGTTGCTATTGTGCTCAGATTTTTCATAAACACCTAAATAAGAATTAGAAATAAAAATAAAAGAAAATTTAAATCTAATTTCCAATCTTTGAAACATGTTCTAATAATTAATCCTGCCATTTCTTGCCTTCTGAACAACAGATTATGTCTTGAAGCGGGCAACCCGAATTTTTAAAATGTACCATGCTTAATTCCATTGCATACTGGATTAGAGGTTTGATTAAACCTAAATCCATTATTAGAAGCATTAGGAGGCTGGCATCAAAATTTTTATTCTTTGGGGATGTGGGGGTCTCCAAGAGGCTTCATTTGATATACTGGGATAATGTATGCAGGCCTAAATCTGCTGGAGGGCTTGGCTTGCCTTCTATTCTAGCTTTACAATTCAGATATAACTTCTCTGTCATTCTCAGGCTTTATAATTGCAAATTGTCTTTTGCTTCTTGGCTGATGAATAAGTATTCCTCGCCTTGGAAGCCCCCCAACTCTCAAGCAACTATCTTCTGGAAATCTGTTTGTGCCACTGTTGGTTTGGTTAAAAGCTGCTTCAAGTTTAATATTTCACAGACTTCTCACATTTATTTTTTTGGGTTCATTGGTTTAATAGCGATGCTATTATTGATTATGCTTCCAACCTTTTACAAGTTTTCAATTCTAAGTTTTTTATTAAGGATTTTATTTCTGGTTATGCTTGGCATATTCCCCACTCCTTACCCGCTATGCTTGCTGATGAAATCCAAATAATTCCCATTCTTGAGGACAATGCGCCTTGTCTGCTGTGGAACAATCTTGGTGCATGAGTTTTTGGTGATTTTGTCAAAGAATATTATAAACCTCTCCCTTTATTTAATTGTGCTGGCTTCATTTGGCATATAAAGTGTTCACTGAGATATTCGATTTGGGTCTGGATGACTCTGATGAGGTGGCTAAAAACTGCTGATGTCCTCTTCTAAAGAAACATTTTGGTTGATTTGAAGTGCTCTATGTGTAATACTTTTTCTGAAAGTGTCGGACATATTTTCTTTGAGTGCAATTACTCTTTCTCTATTATGGATGCTCTCATTCCGCAATTTAACACTTTCTCCTAAAACCCTCTTAGCTGCAGTTATTGGGTTGGATTTATGAACTCCCTAGCTTCTCTAATGATGTCAAAAATATTTATTCCCTTACTGCATTGTTGCACTGTGTATTATGTTTGGAAAGAATGTAATGCGAGACGCTTTGGAAATTCAGTGAATAGCTCTTGCACTATCTACCTCATTATCAAAAGGGTGATTTTCTCAAAGGTTTGCAAGTGGAAAACTGGTCTGGAGCTCCTGGATTTATTATAATGGTTGTGTTTTTTACGATGTTTTTGTGCCACTCATCTCTTCGGGTGTTGCATGGGTTCTTTTTGGCCCTCACTTGGACAATGATGTTCCTTTCCTTTAGAGGCTCTACAGGCAACCAAGTGAATTTTTGACTGGTAATTAATTCTAATGATAATTTCTATGTGCTGAGTCCTTTCTGTGAGGCCTTTTCATTTTTTTCACCTCTTCCTTCTCTAGGTTTTGGTTTTTTACTCTCTTGCTTCTATTTGTTTTAAGGTCTTTTGGTTAGTTCTTCTTCCTGCTCCTTTTGGTTGGAGCAGGTTTTTATTTTTCTTTTATACATGTAATTTCCTTTTTTAGAAATATACGTGCTATAATATTCCCCCCAAAAAAAAATTGTGATTGGCTTGCTCGTGTGTTTCATTGCTCTTGCTCGTGTGATTCACCTGCTCTTGCTCGATCGCCGGCTCCTTTAAGTTGTGGGAGTTGCCTATTGATAAATCTATGCATAAGTCATTATTTTATTAGTTTTTTTTTTTCTGGAATCCAGATCCGAGATTGTTGAGTTATGTATCTTATTATTGTGCGTCATAGTGATGGCTGTCTGTGGGAATTTGCTAAATGCAGCAAATTTATGCTATACAATTTAATGAAATCAAGTATAATATTAACATTTTGTAATGGAAACAAAATTTACCTGTTTTTTTATTGAAAAATGAAGTTTATATTAGTTTTTTTTTTTTTTTTTTTTTCCAATTTTGTTTGTCCTGTTATGAAATTGAATTGTACTTAATATGCTCTCATGGTGTTTGATAATATTCCTCTTCGTTAAAACAATGAGTAGATCCTTTCTTTCTTGTCTAGATAATCTAATTTGACACAAATTTAATGAAGATGTATTTTTAGAAGTTTTTAAAATCAAGCTTATCAATGACTTCAGATGAGGCAAAAAAAAAAAAATTTTAATGAAGAGCAAAATCGAAAAAATGTCTGAGTGGAAATAGAATCATTAAAAAATCTTGAAGCATATTTAGACAACTTTCAATCTGATCCTGATTTGTGAATTAATTTAATCATACTATTCAAGATCAAGTTTGAGGGTCGTACTTGCAAAGAGATCTATATCAGCCTCGCAATCATGAATTTTCTAGAACTAAATTTGGGGCCAAAAATAGATGCTTCAATGTAGCTTGGTATGATAAATACTCTAATGGATTAGAGCATATTATATGCCAAGATAAGACATTATTTATATTTTTTTCTCTTCGAAGTAGCAAGTTGAGGAAATGAAGATGATTATACATTTAATAAGAATGAATTTTCAATTTTGAAAAAATCAAATAAATTTGAACTTCATGTTGAGGGGTATAACAAGCTTAATAATGCACAGCGAAAATATGAAGATTTAATGAAGCATGGTCAATAAAGACAGATTAATTCGAATGACATATCTTTATCCATGTGATTTTATTTACGTTGATTTGACGATTTTTGACAATCAGTTCGATAATTATATCATGGATATGCAATTTCATCCATAATTTTCATTGTTAAAAATAATTGGATGCCTAGTGAGACAATAATACAAAACAAAAAAAAAAATTATATCATCTTATTTTCAGGCTATTAAGATTAGCTTTAATTTTTCTGGGTGCAATAGTAGAAGTTGAAAAAGAGCATTTTCTACAATGACAATCATAAAAAGAATTGGATACCAGTGGATGAATGATACTTTATTTGCTTATATAAAGAAAGAAATATTTGATTATACTGATGTTACTATTTATCTTTTCTAGGATATGAGTATATGCTACAAATTGTAAGTATTTTTCAGCATTTATTTAATATTTAATCCATTTAAAAAAAATTAAAACGACCAATAACAATCCCAAGCATGTATGAAAAAGCTGGATTCGTTCATCTCATAAGTTATCAAAAGATCTAATAGTATTGTTACAATTATATTGCAAATTATTGCCTCATTACTATATTTTTCTTAGTTCTTCTCTTTTTTATCAATCAATTTCAGTATTTTTTTTTCTGTACATTTAAATCTTCATCTTGTAATAAATCAATTTCAGTATGATATTCTTGTGGAGGAGAACTTTTCAGTTATTATGTAAGTATGAGCAGGGGTGGAACCAAGAAGAGCTCAAAGTGGACAATATTGCCCACCTTGAAATTTTTTTTCCTAATTAGATCATTTTAACTATTTTTCCGATCTTCAATAAATGTAGTCGCCTAAATTCTAAGAAAAAATCTCATTTTTTATTTCATACATAAGATTAGTCTGCCTACATTCTGAATAATATTATTGTCTTGTATGAATTTTTTTTTCTTAAATTTGATTTATCGCAACTTTACGAGGTCGTCAAACATGCCCCCTAAGGCGGCATCTTGAAAGCCAAATTGACATTGGTGCGGTAAAATGAGAACTGACTTGTAAAAATAAAATTGTTATGGAAACTATGAGTGTAATGAATTGTAATCTATGAAAGTAAAGATAAAATATTTGTAATTATAAAGGTTATTTCAATATAAAATAATTTAAACTATTTAGGTTATTTACAATAAATTTAAATCATTAATTCCAATTTGACTCAGTCAAAATGAGCCAACTCATTTTGATTTGAATCAAATTGTGATTGAGCAATTCCATTCGAGCTAGCTTTATATTAAAATGAGTTAGATTAAGATCGATCCAAATTCAAACCAAGATACCTCGAAATCAATTAAATCGATCGAGCCACTTTTTGAACTATCATCCGAATTACCATCCGGACCCTAATTTGCTCAAAATCACCTTGATCACTGCCCCAGCAATGCCTCAAATTACTGATCACACCAGGGCCATTAGTTTCAACCTGCTGATTTAAGCTTCACTTGGAACGGTTTTTTTATTACATCTTAAAGCAGCTTTCTAATAAAAAAATTAATTTTCTAATTAAAAAGCTGTTTTTAGAAGCAATAAGAAAGCCATCCCAAACAAAATCTTAGTATTTTTTCATATTTTTTATAGAGTTATGAGTTGAAGCATCGCACAATAATAGCTAAGCTAAGTTATTTTGAACCTAAGTTTTATTTTAATTTTTTGACTTGTTTGGCTTTGATTGGCAAAGAGAACGTATTCGAAGAAAAATGGCAAAGATTAATTGTGAAGCGTGTTCACTCGTCTGTGCTCTTAATAATAAGCTGAAGCTCGAAGTAATCGCCAGTTCAAGAATCTCTTAGAACCCTTTCGTCAAGCAGCCGCGCTCACTACCTGAAAGCCAGCGGCTTATCTAATGTTTTGTTTAGTCAAGCTTTTTTTATTATTTTTTAAAGTAATTTTTATTATAATTTTTTTTAATTATTAATTTTTATAATAAAAAGTTGTTTTAAAAAACAGTAAAAAAGAATTATAGTTTTTTATAAAAATGATTGTAAAGTTGTTATAGAGAAAATAATTTTTTTTCAAAAACTATTATAGAAAATAGCTTTATAATAAAAATTTTCTTTTGAAAGTAGTAAATATATTATGGTCAAATAGAAACTTTAGGATTCATTTGAGACTATTTTCTTATTGCTTCTTAAAACAGCTTAAATAAAATCTTAATCAAAGTCTAAAAAGCAAAATAATAATAAAACTGTCTCAAATAAAATCCAAGACACTCAACGGTTACAGAGTGATGGAAGAAGCAAAAATATTATATAAATCAAATATTTGTACTAGCAGAAATAACTTCAAGGATCTGCATATTACTCCAATGTTTTTACAGCAAATACTTGCAATAGTGAAAATGAAACAGAGAAGAAAAGAGAAGATTCAATCATGGAGGAACTCGTCAAAATGTACCTTGATAGGAAAAATTTCTCTACTTAGGGGATGATGATTAGATGAGAGTGTCTGATAATACTTTAAACGAAAAGATCCGTATTTATTCTATATTGATATTTATAATATCAATAAAGAATAAAAATGAATAAAATAATGTAAAATGAAATAAATTATAAAAAGCTACAATCCAACTAAGATTGCGTTTACTGTGGATTCGGTGGCCTGGCGTTAGCTGCAGAAACCCTAGAACCCCACTCCAGAAGCTCTTTACTGGTGTCATCCTTATGCACGATAACCTCAATGAAGCACAAGCAGTCCTCCTTCTCGTTCGTAGCAGTCTCAATTGCCTCAATAAGCTTCTCCTCGCAATGCACCTTTGTAGTCCAGCACTTGCCTTCCCCATTGTGGATGGCATCCACCAATGCAGTGTAGTTCCAGTTTTTGATCACATTGTAAGGACCATCGTGGATCTCCACCTCAATGGTGTAACCTCCATTGTTGATGAGGAAGATGATACTGTTCTGCCCTTGCCTAATCATCGTTGACACGTCCTGCGCTGTCACCTGAATCAAGGAACATGCCTTAGATGCTCTGTTACCAGTTTGATTGATATACGACAGTGATCGAAAATTATTAGGTCCGGACACTGGACGTAGAGATACTTTCACTAAAAATTTGGCACGTGGAATACACTTTAGTTGTGTTTTTTTTGCACTTTAGGTGTGTTTTACCTGCGCTTTAACTACGCTTTTTTATTGCGTTTACCTATGCTTTAGTTTCGTTTTTTGTGAACTTCCGCGGACATAAAACATATTGAATACCCACTTGTCCACTCCATGTGTATCTCTATAGTGACAGAATACGTTACCTGAAAGCTTCCATCACCAATGAAGGCGAGGACGCGCTTATCCTTGGCAGCCTGAGCATATCCAAGTGTTGCTCCGACCGACCAGCCAATAGAGCCATACTGCATTTGGAACTCATAGCCGCAACCTTCCGGCAAGTTGAGCTTCTGGCAGTTGAACCAGGAGTCGCCGGTCTCTGCGATCACCGCAGTCCTACTTGAAAGCAAATTCTGTATGTGATTGAAGAAGACATTTACCCGCAGAGGTTCCTTGGGATTGGATTCTAGAAGATGTCCATTCGGCACGAAGATGCGGCTGTAATTCTCATAAGCAGTTGTGTTTTTCTTCAACCTCTTCGATAGCGCCTGGAGGAAATCCTTCATAAGAATGCACCCGAAAGTCTGGCCATTGGCGACCACCACACGGTCTGGTTGGACGATTATGGCCTTCTCTTTCTTGAGAAGGAGGGAGTAGCCGACGGAGCTGTAATCGTTGAAGATTGGTCCGACGAAGAGATAGGCGTCGGCGGATTCGACGATCTCTGCGCAGAAGGTGGTGCTTACGGCGCCCCAGTAGGTGCCGATGAACCTGTAGAGTTGTTCGGGAACCAATCCTTTTGCCGAAGGCATCACGGCCACGGGGTACCCACATGCATCAGCAAGCTCCACGAAGGCTTTCCCGGCCTTCGCCACCCTTAGCTTTGGCCCGCCCACCAGCACTGGTTTCACCGCCTTGTTCAGGAAGTCCGCGGCGGCCTTCACTGCGCACTCGAGACCCATTTTATTGCTCAATCTGTACAAATGGTTTCGCTAACCTTATATATATAGCATAATTGCGGTACCTTAAATAGTTCGATTAAATACCGTTCTCTAAAAGAGATTTTTTAAACACAAAAGTGTAATCTAATTTTTTAAAAGCTTATTATGTGTTCCGTCTTTTTCTAGCTATAACATATGGGCATCTTCAACCAAAAAATCTATTTTCAACTTTAAAGTACAATAACAATCATATTTTTAGTATTAATAAAATTTTGAGCTCACGGAAAAATTTGGAATGAATGAATCATTAATTCGTGCTCCTTAATAGAACAGGGAAACGTAGGTGGAGAAGGAACAATTCAGAACCTCGGAGTTAGGAAGAATGGAACTGGCTCATGGCAGAAGGTTGGATGGGGAATGGCTGGAAGATTACATGCAACGCTGATGTAAACTGGCTTGCTCTCCTTGAGAGCAGTTGATATGGCGGTGTCGATCAGCTCATGAGCGTCATCCAAATTATTCACAACCGCCTACAAATTAACACTTCGATTTCATATTAACGGGAAAAAAAAAGATTTTGCAAACAGAAAGCTGGTACAATCGCTGGTAAACCATGTATATATACCTGAAAGCAGGTGACGGTCCGAAAGCATTGAAGCTCTTGGGAGAAATCGGGGAGGCCGATGGTGTGATGCAAGATTCGGTTGGTGCCATAATCATTGGAATTCGGACCACCGACAATGCAGATGACGGGAAGATTCTCGCTGTAGGCTCCTGCGATGGCGTTGAGGATGCTGAGCCCACCGACGGTAAAGGTGACGACGCACGCTCCGACGCCGTTCGCGCGGGCATACCCATCGGCTGCGTACCCTGCGTTGAGCTCGTTGCAGCATCCTACATTGGTGAGTCCGGGCTCGGCGATGAGATGGTCAAGAAGCGTGAGATTGAAGTCCCCCGGGACGGAGAAGATGTCGCGGATGCCGATCTGGACGAGGCGGCGGGCGAGGTGGCGGCCGAGGGTGGCCTTCCCTGCCGGCGCCGCTGGTATCACCGTGTTGCAGGACATCGGAATGCTCCCAACACCGCCGTTTGCTGCTTTCGACGGTACGTCTACGGATCCTACCTTGGTTTCCATGGGAGGAGTTGAGGGCAGAGAGAAGATTTCGTAGTTTGATCGAAAGGGTGTGGGAAGAGAGATCAGGAAGGGGGGAACTTAAATAGCAGAAGAGGCTTCCGTTGCTAATTTCTGGTCGAAACGAAACCACGGGAGACTTGTGGCGGAACCTTGGACCGGAATTAACGGATTTAATTCCAGCGGCTCGGGGGAATGGGCGCGTTCCGTCTTCCGTGGGACCGGAATTAGCGGATTTATAATCGCTGCCGCTTGTAAAAAGGAAAAGTTTGTGAATGGAGCGGAATATTAATTAAATTAGAGGTCGAATCTTAATACCTAAATGTGAGAAATACGAACGTTACGTATTTTAGAATACTTCAAATTATTTTTTGGAGCCAACAAATACGCGAAATTATTCTTCGAAGCCAGTAGATTTTGTGAAGTGGTTTAATACTGTCATTAGAATGCGTTCAACAATTTCATGCAATCAAAAAGTTCTCGCAGTGCCGCCCGCTCTCACACTATGCATCCACTATTAAGCCATTTATTAATCCGTATGCACACAGGGGCGGATCTACAGTGGGGGCCCTAGGGGCACGGGCTCTCACTGGCCCAAAAATAAAAATTAGGCTATTTTAAATTACATTAATATAATTATTAATAGATATAAGATTTAATTTAATTTGTAAAACTAATTCTCTGCTCTTGTTCCGCCACCGCCTCCGCCTAATTTTATTTTTTTTCTGAAGTTGGCACTAGGCAGCGTGCTCTCTCTCTCTCTCTCTCTCTCTCTCTCTCTCTCTCTCCCAACCCATAAATAATAAGATATAAAATGATATATCTATTTTTTTTAATGGGAATGCATATAATTTTAAATGTATTTTTATAATTTTTCATTAAAAATATGACTCATGATCTGTGTTTATAATGAATACAAATTATATTTTAAGAATAATTTAATGTCTAATATTAATTTGTGCCCCCATACAAAAAATTTCTGGCTCCGCCCCTGTCTGCACATGTGCCTGCAAATTCGTCCTGAACTTGTAGATATTCATCCACAAATTAGGTATATACATGCACATACATATTATGCACAAAATAGGCACATGCACATGCAAACTCGTCTAAAACTTGTAGATATTTTGAATCCAAAGCAAATTTAGTGCAGCAAATGAGGGAATATAAAGTAGGTATGAAGTTGTTTGTGCCAGATAAATTTATAGAATTACTAACTATTGACACATCTAAATAAAATTATTTTCTTACATTTTTGTTTTATGGTCAGATCCAATACTTCATTTAATTGCTATAAATAAAACAACAATGAAAGAACTACATCAAGCTATCATTACCAAAGCAATTAGGCAAGTAAGGAAATTTAAAATCAAGTTTGAGGGTAGAAGTTGCTACTTTTTAAAGGAAAGAAATTTAATAGTGAATTACTCTAATAGTATTAGATATTTTAAGCCACGCATTAATCCATCCAGCGAGTCAATTCCATCCAAAAATTAGGCATGCACATACACATGCAAATTCATTCTAAGCTTATAAGTATTCATCCATAAATTCGGGCTGCACATGTACATGTAATTATGCATGAAACAGACATATGCAATGCATATGCAATTTCGTTTAGATCTTGTAGACATTTTGGATCCAAAACAAATTTAGTGCGACTGCTAAGCTAATACAAAGTTGGTATAGAGTTGTCGATAGCTGATAATTTTATAGAATTATTAACTATTCACGCATCCAAATAAAATTATTTTGTTATATTTTCATTTTATGATCAGATACAATAGTCCATTCAGTTGCTATAAATAAACCATCAATGGAAGAACTACATCAATCTCTCATCACCAAAATAATTATATCACCAAAGCAATTATGCAAGCAAGAAAATTAAATATCAAGTTTGATGGCAAAAGTTGATACTTTTTTAAAGGCAAGCAGTTTAATAGCGAGTTACTCTAATTGTATTACATATTTTAAGCCACAAATTAATTCGTCAGGTGAATCAATTTCATCCACAAATTAGGCCTGCATGTATATATGCAAATTCATCTTAAGCTCATATATATTTATACATAAATGAGGCCTATACATGCACGTGTAGAATATGCACAAAATAGGCGAATGCACATGCACATGCAAAGCAATTTTAGTGCGGCAAATAAGGGAATAAAAAATAGGTATGGAGTTGTTTATTTCCAATTATTTTATAAAATTATTAATAATTCACACATCTAAATTAAATTAGTTTATTACATATTCATTTTATGGTCAGATCCAATACTTTATTTAGTTGATATAAATAAATTAACGGCAAAAGAACTACTTTAAATTCTTATTACTAAAGCAATTAGGCAAAGCAAGGAAATTTAATATCAAGTTTGAGGGCAAAAGTTGTGCATTTTGAAAGATAAAGAATTTAACAGTTATTTATTATAATAGTATTACATATTTTAAGTCATGCATTAATCCGTCTGGGATGCTAATTTCGTCCACAAATTAGGCATGCACATGTAAATTCGTCATGAGCTTGTAGATATTCATTCATAAATTAGACATATACAAGCACATGTAAAGTATGCACAAAATAGGCACATGCAAATTTGTTTTGATCTTGTAGATATTTTAGATCTAACACAATTTTTGTACAACAAATGAGCGAATACAAAATAGGTATAGAGTTGTTTAAGATCTATAATAATAATTTTATAGAATTATTAACTATTTACATGTTTAAATAAATTTATTTTGCTATATTTTTATTTTATAATCAGATCCAACACTCCATTTAATTGCAATAATTAAACTAGCAGTTGAAGAAGTACATCTAGCTCTCATCACCAAAAAATTTAACTAACAACAAAGGAAATTGAATATCAAGTTTTAGAGCAAAAGTTGCTACTTTTTAAAGGTAAGCAATTTAATAGCAAGTTACTCTAACAGTATTAACTATTTTAAGCCATACATTGATCAGTTCGATGAGCCAATTTTGTCCACAAATTAGACATGCACATGTACATGTAAATTTGTCCTGAGCTTGTAGATATTCATCCACAAATTTGGTCATTAATGCACATGTAAATTATGCACATGTACATGAAAATTCGTTTGGTGCTTGCAGATGTTTTGGATTCAACGCAAATTTAGTGCGACAAATGTGTAAATACAAAATAAGTATGTAGTTTCTTGTGGCTGATATATTTATAGAATTATTAAATATTCAGATATTTAAATAAAATTATTTTATTTTATTTTTATTTTATGATCAGATCCAATACTCCATTTAGTTGTTATAATTAAACCAGCAGCAGAAGAACTACATCAAGCTATAATCACCAAAGAAATTTAACAAGAAATTGAACATAAAATTTTAGAGAAGATGTTGCTATTTTTTAAAGATAATCAATTTAATATTGAGTTACTATAATAGTATTACCAATTTTAAGACACACATTAGTCCAGCAAGTTAATTTCATCCACAAATTAGGCCTGCACAAGCACATGCAAATTTGTCCTAAACTTATAAATATTCATCCACAAATTAGGCCTGCACAAGCACATGCAAATTTAGTGTGACAAATGAGTAAATGAAAAGTAGGTATGAAGTTGCTTGTGGATGTTCTATTTATAGAATTATTAACTATTTACGCGTTTAAAAAAATTATTTTGTTACATTTTTATTTTATGATCAAATCTAACACTATATTTAGTTATTATAATTAAATCAGCTGCTGGAGAAGTACATCAAGCTCTCACCACCAAAGAAATTTAGCATGAATGGAAATTGAGTAACAAGTTTTAGAGTAGAAGTTGCTACTTTTTAAAGGTAATCAATTTAATAACGAGTTACTCTAATAGTATTACCTATTTTAATTCACCTATTGATCTGTTAGGTGAGCCAATTTTGTCCACAAATTTGGCATGCACATGCACATGCAAATTTGTCCTGCGCTTGTATATATTCATACAAAAAATTTGGTCAGTACATGCACATGCAAATTCTTTTGGAGCTTGTAGATATTTTGGATCCATAGAAAATTTAGTGCGGAAAATGAGTAAATACAAAATATGTAATGAGTTCTATATGGCTGATAATTTTATAGAATTAACTATCCACACTTTTAAATAAATTTATTTTGTTACATTTTTGTTTTATGGTCAAATTCAGTACTCTGTTTAGTTTTTATAAATAAATCAGTAACAGAAGAACTAAATAAAGCTCTTATCACCAAAACTGTTAGGCAAGAAAGAAAATTGAACATCAAATTTGAGGTGAGAAGTTGCTATTTTTTTAAAGGTAAGCAATTTCATAGGGAATTACGCTAATAGTATTACCTATTTTAATCCACACATTAATCCATTCGGCGAGCAAATTTTTTCCATGAATTTGGCCTTCACTTGCACATGCAAATCTGTCCATTGCTTATAAATATTCATCTGCAAATTGGTTATGTACACACATATATAAATTATGCACAAAGTATAAAAGTTAATATAAACATAACACTCCAAATTTGGCTACTTACAAAACTAACAAACTTCTAATTATCATTTTTTAAATTTTCATCAAATATAAAAATGCACAATAAAATTAAAACATGTATTTTTTTTGTCAAATTCTCAATAATTTGACTCTGATTTGCTCAAAATACAGCATCTTAATAGTTCAAAAAGTAATATGCATACTAGTTATGTAAATAGATAAAATTTGGATGTTATTTAAAGGTAAGTAATTTAATAGCGAGTTACTCTAACAATATTAACTATTTTAAAGGTAAACAATTTAATGGCTTACTTTTTAAAGGTAAGCAATTTAACAGCGAGATACTCTAACAGTATTAACTATTTTAAGTCATACATTGATTAGTTCGATGAGCCAATTATGTCCACAAATTAGACATGCACATGCACATGTAAATTTGTCCTGAGCTTGTAGATATTCATCCACAAATTTGGTCATTAATGCACATGTAAATTATGCACATGTACATGGAAATTCATTTGGAGCTTGCAGATGTTTTGAATTCAACGCAAATTTAGTGCGACAAATGTGTAAATATAAAATAAGTATGTAGTTTCTTGTGGCTGATATATTTATAAAATTATTAAATATTCAGATATTTAAATAAAATTATTTTATTTTATTTTTATTTTATGATCAGATCCAATACTCCATTTAGTTGTTATAATTAAACCAGCAGTAGAAAAACTACATCAAGTTCTAATCACCAAAGAAATTAAGCAAGAAATTGAACATAAAGTTTTAGAGCAGATGTTGTTATTTTTTGAAGGAAATCAATTTAATAGTGAGTTACTATAATAGTATTACCTATTTTAAGACACACATTAGTCCAGCAAGTTAATTTCGTTCACAAATTAGGCCTGCACAAGTACATGCAAATTTGTCATAAACTTATAAATACTCATCCACAAATTTGGTCAGTAAATGTACATGTAAATTATGCACATACACATACAAATTCGTTCGGAGCTTGTAGATATTTTTACTCCAACGTAAATTTAGTGTGACAAATGAGTAAATGAAAAGTAGGTATGAAGTTGTTTGTGGATGTTCTATTTATAGAATTATTAACTATTTACGCGTTTAAATAAAATTATTTTGTTACATTTTTATTTTATGATCAAATCTAACACTATATTTAGTTATTATAATTAAATCAGCTGCTGGAGAAGTACATCAAGCTCTCACCACCAAAGAAATTTAGCATGAATGGAAATTGAGTAACAAGTTTTAGAGCAGATGTTGCTATTTTTTGAAGGTAATCAATTTAATAGTGAGTTACTATAATAGTATTACCTATTTTAAGACACACATTAGTCCAGCAAGTTAATTTCGTTCACAAATTAGGCCTGCACAAGTACATGCAAATTTGTCATAAACTTATAAATACTCATCCACAAATTTGGTCAGTAAATGTACATGTAAATTATGCACATACACATACAAATTCGTTCGGAGCATGTAGATATTTTTACTCCAACGTAAATTTAGTGTGACAAATCAGTAAATGAAAAGTAGGTATGAAGTTGCTTGTGGATATTCTATTTATAGAATTATTAACTATTTACGCGTTTAAAAAAAAATTATTTTGTTACATTTTTATTTTATGATCAAATATAACACTATATTTAGTTATTATAACTAAATCAGCTGCTGGAGAAGTACATCAAGCTCTCACCACCAAAGAAATTTAGCATTTATGGAAATTGAGTAACATGTTTTAGAGTAGAAGTTGCTACTTTTTAAAGGTAATCAATTTAATAACGAGTTACTCTAATAGTATTACCTATTTTAATTCACCTATTGATCTGTTAGGTGAGCCAATTTTGTCCACAAATTTGGCATGCACATGCACATGCAAATTTGTCCTGCGCTTGTAGATATTCATACAAAAAATTTGGTTAGTACATGCACATGCAAATTCGTTCGTAGCGTATAGATGTTTTGGATCCAATACAAATTTAGTGTGGCAAATGAGTAAATGCGAATTAGGTATGAAATTACTTGTGACAGATATATTTATAGAATTATTAATTATTTACATGTTTAAATAAAATTATTTTATTATTTTTTTTTTTTATGATCAGATCCAACACTTCATTTAGTTGCTATAATTAAATAAAAAACATAAGAAGTACATCAAGCTCTCTTCACTAAAGTAATTAGGCAAAAAAGAAAATTAAATATCAAGTTTTAGAGCATATATTGCTACTTTTTAAAGGGAATCAATTTAATAGCGAGTTATTCTAATAATATTACATATTTTAAGCCACCCATTAGTCCGCCGAGTCAATTTTGTCCACAAATTAGGCCTACACATGCATATGCAAATTTGTTCTGAGCTTTTAGATATTCATTCACAAATTTGATCAGTACATGCACATGTAAATTGTGCACATGCACATGCAAATTCGTTCGGAGCTTGTAAATGTTTTGGATCCAACACAAATTTAGTGCGGCAAATGACTAAATGCAAAGTAGGTATGAAGTTTCTTGTGGCTGATATATTTATAGAATTATTAACTTTTCACATATTTAAATAAAATTATTTTGTTTTATGATAAGATCCAACACTCCATTTAGTTTCTATAATTAAACCATTAACAAAAGAACTACATCAAGCTCTGAGCACCAAAGAAATTAGGCAAGAAAGGAAATTGAATATCAAGTTTTATAACAGATGTTGCTACTTTTTAAAGGTGATCAATTTAATAGTGAGTTACTCTAATAGTATTACATATTTTAAGCCACACATTAGTCCGCTGAGTCAATTTCGTTTATAAATTAGGCATGCATATGTACATACAAATTCGTCATGAGCTTGTAGATATTCATCCACAAATTTGGTCAGTACATGCACATGTAAATTATGCACATGCACATGCAAATTCGTTCAGATCTTGTAGATATTTTAGTTCCAACACAAATTTTGTGTGGCAAATGAGTAAATGGAAAGTAGTTATGGAGTTGCTTGTGGATGATCTATTTATAGAATTATTAACTATTTATATGTTTAAATAAAATTATTTTGTTATATTTTTATTTTATGATAAGATCCAACACTCTATTTAGTTGCTATAATTAAATCAGCTGTCAGAGAAGTACATTAAGCTCTCATCACAAAAGAAATTTAACATGAAATAAAATTGAATACCAAGTTTGGGAGCAGAAGTTGCTACTTTTTAAAGTTAAGCAATTTAATAGCGAGTTACTCTAATAGTATTACCTATTTTAAGCCACCCATTGATCTGTTAGGTGATCCAATTTCGTCCACAAATTTGGCATGCACATGCACATGCAAATTTGTCATGAGCTTGTAGATATTCATCCAAAAATTTGATCATTACATGCACATGAAAATTTCGTTGGAAGCGTATATATATTTTGGATCCAACGCAAATTTAGTGTGCCAAATGAGTAAGTGCGAAGTAGGTATGGAGTTGCTTGTGACTGATATATTTTTAGAATTATTAACTATTCATATGTTTAAATAAAATTATTTTATTATATTTTTATTTTATGATCAGATCCAACATTCCATTTAGTTGCTATAATTAAATCTGAAACATATGAAGTACATCAAGCTCTCATCACCAAGGAAATTAGGCAAAAAATGAAATTAAATATCAAGTTTTATAGCAGATATTGCTACTTTTTAAAGCTAATCAATTTAATATCAAGTTACTCTAATTATATTACTTATTTTAAGCCACACATTAGTCCAGCGAGCCAATTTTGTCTAGAAATTAGGTATGCACATGGACATGCAAATTCATCCTAAGTTTGTAGATATTCATACACAAATTTGGTCAGTACATGCACATGCAAATTCTTTTGGAGCTTGTAGATATTTTGGATCCATAGAAAATTTAGTGCGAAAAATGAGTAAATACAAAATATATAATGAGTTCTATATGACTGATAATTTTATAGAATTAACTATCCACACTTTTAATAAAATTATTTTGTTACATTTTTGTTTTATGTTCAAATTCAATACTCTGTTTAGTTTTTATAAATAAATCAATAACAAAAGAACTAAATAAAGCTCTTATCACCAAAACTGTTAGGCAAGAAAGAAAATTAAATATCAAGTTTGAGGTGAGAAGTTGCTATTTTTTTAAAGGTAAGCAATTTCATAGGGAATTACGCTAATAGTATTACCTATTTTAATCCACACATTAATCCATCCGACGAGCCAATTTTGTCCATGAATTTGGCCTTCACTTGCACATGCAAATCTATCCAGTGCTTATAAATATTCATCTGCAAATTCGTCATGTACACACATATATAAATTATGCACAAAGTATAAAAGGTATTATATACATAGCACTCCAAATTTGGCTACTTATAAAACTAACAAACTTCTAATTATCATTTTTCAAATTGTCATCAAATATAAAAATGCACAATAAAATTAAAACATGAATTTTTTTTGTCAAATTCTCAATAATTTGACTCTGATTTGCTCAAAATACAGCATCTTGATAGTTCAAAAAGTAACATGCATACTAGTTATGTAAATAGATAAAATTTGGATGTTATTTAAAGGTAAGCAATTTAATAACGAGTTACTCTAACAGTATTAACTATTTTAAAGGTAAACAATTTAATGGCTTACTTTTTAAAGGTAAGCAATTTAATAGCTAGTTACTCTAACAATATTAACTATTTTAAGCCATACATAGATCAGTTCGATGAGCCAATTTTGTCCACAAATTAGACATGCACATGCAAATTTGTCCTGAGCTTGTAGATATTCATCCACAAATTTAGTCATTAATGTACATGTAAATTATGCACATGTACATGCAAATTCGTTTGGAGCTTGTATATGTTTTGGATTAAACACAAATTTAGTGCGACAAATGTGTAAATGTAAAATAAGTATGAAGTTTCTTGTGGCTGATATATTTATAGAATTATTAAATATTCACATATTAAAATAAAATTATTTTATTTTATTTTTATTTTATGATAAGATCCAACACTCCATTTAGTTGTTATAATTAAACCAGCAGCAGAAGAACTACATCAAGTTCTAATCACCAAAGAAATTAAGCAAGAAATTGAACATAAAGTTTTAGAGCAGATGTTGCTATTTTTTGAAGGTAATCAATTTAATAGTGAGTTACTATAATAGTTTTACCTATTTTAACACACACATTAGTCCAGCGAGTTAATTTTGTCCACAAATTAGGCCTACACAAGCACATGCAAATTTGTCCTAAACTTATAAATATTCATCCACAAATTTAATCAGTAAATGTACATGTAAATTATGCACATGCACATACAAATTCGTTCGGAGCTTGTAGATATTTTTGCTCTAACATAAATTTAGTGTGACAAATGAGTAAATGAAAAGTAGGTATGAAGTTGCTTGTGGGTGTTCTATTTATAGAATTATTAACTATTTACACGTTTAAATAAAATTATTTTGTTACATTTTTATTTTATGATCAAATCTAACACTCTATTTAGTTATTATAATTAAATCAGTTGCTGGAGAAGTACATCAAGCTCTCATCACCAAAAAAATTTAGCATGAATGGAAATTGAGTACCAAGTTTTAGAGTAGAAGTTGCTACTTTTTAAAGGTAATCAATTTAATAATGAGTTACTCTAATAGTATTACCTATTTTAATTCACCTATTGATCTGTTAGGTGAGCCAATTTTGTCCACAAATTTGGCATGCACATGCACATGCAAATTTGTCCTGCGCTTGCAGATATTCATACAAAAATTTGGTTAGTACATGCACATGCAAATTCGTTCGTAGCGTATAGATGTTTTGGATCCAATACAAATTTAGTGTGGCAAATGAGTAAATGCGAAGTAGGTATAGAATTACTTTTGACTGATATATTTATAGAATTATTAATTATTTACATGTTTAAATAAAATTATTTTATTATTTTTTTGTTTTATGATCAGATCCAACACTTCATTTAGTTGCTATAATTAAATCAACAGCATAAGAAGTACATTAAGCTCTCTTCACTAATGTAATTAGGCAAAAAAGAAAATTAAATATCAAGTTTTAGAGCATATATTGCTACTTTTTAAAGGGTATCAATTTAATAGCGAGTTATTCTAATAATATTACCTATTTTAAGCCACGCATTTGTCCGCCAAGTCAATTTTGTCCACAAATTAGGCTTGCACATGCATATGCAAATTTGTCCCGAGCTTGTAGATGTTCATTCACAAATTTGATCAGTACATGCACATGTAAATGTTGCACATGCACATGCAAATTCGTTCGGAGCTTGTAAATATTTTGGATCCAACGCAAATTTAGTGCGACAAATGAGTAAATGCAAAGTAGGTATGAAGTTTCTTGTGGCTGATATATTTATAGAATTATTAACTTTTCACATATTTAAATAAAATTATTTTGTTTTTTGATAAGATTCAACACTCCATTTAGTTTCTATAATTAAACCAGCAATAAAAGAACTACATCAAGCTCTGAGCACCAAAGAAATTAGGCAAGAAAGGAAATTGAATATCAAGTTTTACAACAGATGTTGCTACTTTTTAAAGGTGATCAATTTAATAGCGAGTTATTCTAATAGTATTACCTATTTTAAGCCACACATTAGTCCGGTGAGTCAATTTCGTTCATAAATTAGGCATGCATATGTACATGCAAATTCGTCATGAGCTTGTAGATATTCTTCCACAAATTTGGTCAGTACATGCACATGCAAATTCGTTCAGATCTTGTAGATATTTTAGTTCCAACACAAATTTTATGTGGCAAATGAGTAAATGGAAAGTAGTTATGGAGTTGCTTGTGGATGATCTATTTATAGAATTATTAACTATTTATATGTTTAAATAAAATTATTTTGTTACATTTTTATTTTATGATAAGATTCAACACTCTATTTAGTTGCTATAATTAAATCAGCTGTCAGAGAAGTACATTAAGTTCTCATCACAAAAGAAATTTAACATGAAAGAAAATTGAATACCAAGTTTGTGAGCAGAAGTTGCTACTTTTTAAAGGTAAGCAATTTAATAGCGAGTTACTCTAATAGTATTACCTATTTTAAGCCACCCATTGATCTGTTAGGTGAGCCAATTTTGTCCACAAATTTGGCATGCACATGCACATGCAAATTTGTCATGAGCTTGTAGATATTCATCCACAAATTTGGTCATTACATGCACATGCAAATTTTTTTGGTAGCGTATATATATTTTGGATCCAACGCAAATTTAGTGTGCCAAATGAGTAAATGCGAAGTAGGTATGGAGTTTCTTGTGACTGAGATATTTTTAGAATTATTAACTATTCACATGTTTAAATAAAATTATTTTATTATATTTTTATTTTATGATCAGATCCAACATTCCATTTAGTTGCTATAATTAAATCTGGAACATATGAAGTACATCAAGCTCTCATCACCAAAGAAATTAGGCAAGAAAGGAAATTAAATATCAAGTTTTATAGCAAATATTGCTACTTTTTAAAGCTAATCAATTTAATATCAAGTTACTCTAATAATATTACTTATTTTAAGCCACACATTAATCCAGCGAGTCAATTTTGTCCAGAAATTAGGTCTGCGCATGGACATGCAAATTCATCCTAAGCTTGTAGATATTCATACACAAATTTGGTCAGTACATGCACATGCAAATTCTTTTGGAGCTTGTAGATATTTTGGATCCATAGAAAATTTAGTGCGGAAAATGAGTAAATACAAAATATGTAATTAGTTTTATATGACTCATAATTTTATAGAATTAACTATCCACACTTTTAAATAAAATTATTTTGTTACATTTTTATTTTATGGTCAAATTCAGTACTCTGTTTAGTTTTTATAAATAAATCAATAACAGAAGAACTAAATAAAGCTCTCATCACCAAAACTGTTAGGCAAGAAAGAAAATTGAATATCAAGTTTGAGGTGAGAAGTTGCTATTTTTTTAAAGGTAAGCAATTTCATAGGGAATTACGCTAATAGTATTACCTATTTTAATCCACACATTAATCCATTCGGCGAGCGAATTTTGTCCATGAATTTGGCTGCACATGCAAATATGTCCATTGCTTATAGATATTCATCTGCAAATTGGTCATGTACACACATATATAAATTATGCACAAAGTATAAAAGTTATTATATACATAGCACTCCAAATTTGGCTACTTACAAAACTAACAAACTTCTAATTATCATTTTTCAAATTGTCACCAAATATAAAAATGCATAATAAAATTAAAACATGTATTTTTTTGTCAAATTCTCAATAATTTGACTCTGATTTGCTCAAAATACAGCATCTTGATAGTTCAAAAAGTAACATGCATACTAGTTATGTAAATAGATAAAATTTGAATGTTATTTATATAATCGTCCTTTATATGAATGATTGCTAGAAAGGTACAAAGAAAAAAAAATTGTGCTGTAGGTTATTCTAAAACTTGAACTTATGATTGAGAGAAATAAGATTTGCTTGCCTTTTTAGAAGATATATGCATGTAGATTATGTTCATTAAAAAATAAGAAATTATGTGTGTACATCCTAATATAATATAGTAAAACTCTTGAATTTTTATTAAGATTATCATATATTACTAATCATAGCTCAAATTAAAATTTTTTAAACAAAGTTAATATCATTTGCATCATAATATTCAAATATAATTTTTTTCTATTTTGATAACATAAAAAATTTAGTAATGAAGATTCATTAACATTAAAATTTCAATAATGAAGATCCCTTTCTTTTTATCGAAAAAATATATCCATTCCTTCTAGCTAAAATAAAAATAGAAAAAACGGTCTCTCAAATAAGAGAAAAATAGTCCCCATATGGTTCTTGTTCTCGACGATGATGTGAGAATGGGCATTGCTACGATACGGAAGTTCGTCGGAGCTCTCGATCGACGCCTTTGGTGGAAATCGTGACGAGAAGAAGAGGTGGTGCAGCGCGAAGGAGAAGAGGCGACGCGTATGTTTAAATTCCGGCTGTTACAGCAGCATAAAGAGGTTCTTATTTTCTTCCATTATTAATCCCGCATTCTACTAACACCTCTCCAATAAAAAAACCTCCCAACCACCGGTCTCAACCCTAGCAAAAACGTCTTCAGCCTAATTCGAAACTCCTCCTCTTGCAGCAGAGGCGCTGCCAACCTTAAGCCCTAGCCGATCTTGCCAGAATCAAAAGCTAGCTATCACTATGCCAAGTGTCTGTTTCAATGTTTTAGCCTGATATGTAGCTCTTGGTTGGCGACTGGATAACATCGGGCAAAGCACGCTAGGATATCGCTTGGCATTAGAGAGATTCGCGCTTCAGCACTGGCTCTCGCGAGTTCCCTCGTTCATTCCGTCCCAGAGCAAAAGTCGAAGGCCCCCCACCTCTCTCGTCTCTCTTCCGATCCGCATACAGGCGAAACCCCTTCTCTCTCGTCTCTCTTGCCCGAGCGAACCCAGGAGGAAGTCGAAAACCCCTCCGCCTCCCCCTCTCGTTTTCTCTCTGGTTGGCACGCATCAGAGCCGATCCACCCCTTGCGTCTTCCTCTCTCTCGAGTGAGAAGCCGCCCAGACAGAAGCCCGAACACGCCCCTGCCCTAGCCGACCGGCTTCCTCTTAGCTACAGGTTTGCTTTTCCCCTTTCCTCCTCCTCTTCCTTCTTCTTCTTCTTCTTCATTTACCACTTCCTTCTTCTTCTTCTCCTTCTTCTTCTTCTCTTTCTTCTTCTTTTCTTTCTTCTTGTTCATTCTGTGGTTGCTCCCTTTCATTCCTGAGTTTTAGTGAACTTTAGATAGATTATTTTGTGATGATTTCAACAAAGCATGCTTATGAAAATTTCATGATGATTTGTGATGATAGGGTAATCATTTTCATTTTAGTGATGAAACTTTAAGAATATTGCATATCAGTTATTTGGTGAAATGCCACTAAGGAGAAGTTATGTTGTTTTCATTTGTATCAAAACCTTATATGATGGTCTTGCTTATATGTGAAGTTCATGCTAGATGTATAAATATGTGAATCAGTTTTTCAAATGTACATATTTATAATATTTATTAAAAAAATCTGAGATAGAAAATATACGTAGCCTTCTTGATTAGTCACCATTCATGAATTTTATAGTCATGCTTGATAGTTTTTGATCAAACACCTTCTCAAATTTTATGTGTGTACTTATGTGAGGGTTATGTGTAACCTTTCTCTGTAGTTGTTGTGGTGTTGAATACAATCTATTCAATGAATTTCTACATGGTTTTGATATCAGAATGCATGCTCTTAATTATTCCTTCAAATAATCAAGTCGAGATTTATATGAATGTGCATTCCTTCTAATGGTATATTAAAATGATTTTTTTTTTATCTTGAGTTGCCATACTGTGTGAAAGATCTTGGTATAGATAAACTTCATTTTCATAGATGTGACAAGAGTGCTTGCATGCATAGTTGTGGACAAAGGCTTATGGATTTGTTGAAAGGTTGTACATGTATCTAAGTTGCAAAGATCATCTATTCAACATAACTGATGAGGACATCAAGACCTGGAAAGTTTACCAGAGACGGAGTTGACGATCTACGACCACAATCACGCCGAATTATTTTTAAGTCATTATATGTATTTGTTTACATTTTCCGCTTTTATCCTTACTTAAGAGACTTGTCATATAAAAGCCCTAGGTGCAAAGTTGTCTTTTAGTTTTCTATCATTGTATGAGGCTATTTATAAGCACCCCCTTATGTTTCTTTCAAGTTAATGAATGATTATGAAAAAATTCCGCATCCTTGAGTTTTGTGAGAGCTAGAGAGCTTTGGAGAGGTTGAAGTCTCTTGGTGAGTGCATCGCAATACCCATCAATCGTAGGAAGAGTCCGGGTTCGCGGTCGACGACGTCTCTACCATCCTCTCTACCTTCCCCTCCACCGGCCAAGGTTTTCCTTCCATATCTCTGGACCAAATCATCTTCCCACCCCATCTAGCCGCCGGCCAACCATAACTCCACCTCCCTATCTCTTGGCCAACCACCACACCCCACCACCTCTCCTACTTGGCTATCCCCACCTCCACACCACCACATTTCCCAACCCTAACCTAGTGACACCGGACCGGAGTGGTCTCGACGAATCCACGTCGACAATCCGGTGGCGGTCGTCGGATAACTCCAAGAACTCCTTGGAAGAGAGGGATCACCACCTGAAATCCTTCAGGATACAGAAACCCAAAAAAACAGAGTAAAAACTACTCAAATATTATTCATCTCAATCTATCTTCTATTACATGATATTGGCTAACTATTTATAGCCCAAAAGAAGGAACATACTAGGCTACACAAAACAAATGAAAGCACTAAATCTATGTAGCCAGATAAGCTACCAAATGGATTGAATTATCCTGAAGTTAACATAACTAATGGCTCAGCTCCGGCAAGATGCCGCCTCGTCGCAATCCTCAACGGCCGGTGCAAGAAGTAGTGATCGAAGATTTACAAAGAGAAATTCAGCGGTTGAAGCAAAGATTAGAAAGGTTCGAGCAAAGAGAAGCTGGCGATGAACAAGAAGAAGGAGTGAATCCATTCTATCAGGCCAATTCCAGTGACGATGAAGGAAGGAGACGGACACGAGATCGTGTTGGAAACGTCAGACATGATGATGGAGGAATCAAAGTTGATTTACCTGACTTTGAGGGAAGATTAGATCCAGATGAATTTATAAACTGGATTCACACAGTTGACAGGATCTTGGAGTTTAAAGAAATAAAACCTGATCGCATCGTCAAGCTCGTCGCCATCAAGTTGAAGAAGAATGCGTCATTATGGTGGGAGAATTTGAAGCGAACAAGACTCAGGGAAGGACGCAGTAAAATCGTCAGTTGGGAAAAAATGAAGAAGGAGCTTCAAAGGAAGTATCTGCCAGAGCAATACAAGCAAGAATTGTTCTTGAAGTTGCATCGAATTCAACAAAATCAGTTGACGGTGGAGGAGTATGGAGCAGAATTTGAACAATTATCACTTAAATGTGATATGGTGGAGCCTGAAGAAAATACAATTGCAAGATTCTTAGAAGGGTTGCAACCGGCAATTGGCAATGTGGTTCAATTACAATCGTATTGGACATTTCAAGATGCCGTAAATTTAGCCCTAAAAGTAGAGAAACAGCAAAAAAAGCCAAAATGGTACAGAACAGATGGAGCAATAAAGGAGAATTTAAGGAGAAGTGTAGTAGTAAAGATGATGCCAATTCCAGTGGACAAACAAGAGTAACAGACGCTAATCAAATCGTCAAGAAACCGATTAATGCCCCAAATTATCCAGCTAGAAAATGTTTCAAATGCCACGGATTTGGCCACATTGCTTCAAGTTGTCCTAACAGGCGTGTTATTACACTGTTAGAGGATGACGAACAGGAGTGGGCTGAAGACCGAGAAGAAGAACAGTCTGGTCAAGAGGTTGCAAATTCGCCTGTCCCTATTTTGCTTACAGCAGATGAAGGGCCATTGTTGGTTATCCAACGATTGCTTAAAAATCAGAAAGAAGAATTGCTGCAGCGATATAGCCTTTTTAGAACTCGTTGTACAGTTCAAGGAAAAGTTTGCCAAGTCATTGTGGATAGTGGAAGTTGTGAGAATGTAGTATCAAGTTCTATGGTAGATAAACTTCAGTTAAAAACTGAAAAACATCCCAATCCTTATAAGTTGGCGTGGATACAGAAAGAAAACGTGGTCAAGGTGACAAAAAGATGCTTGGTGAATTTTTCTATAGGAACCTACAAAGAACAATTGTGGTGTGATGTAGTTCCGATGGACGCTTGTCACTTGCTTCTGGGAAGACCATGGCAGTATGATCGGCAAACTATTCATGATGGTACCAAGAATACATACACTTTTAATTATGATGGTAGTCCGATGGTGTTGGTGCCGTTAGAAGAAGAAAACACAACCAAAACAGAAGAAGAATTACTGATTAGTTACTCACAGTGTCGTAAGGCTATGCAAGAGTCCACTACTAGTTATATATTGGTGGTGAAAGAAGTGGTTCCTGCTGCAGTAACAATTCACCCAAGAGTTCAAGAGCTATTACAGGAATTCTGTGATGTGTTTCCAGAAGAAATTCCAGCCGGACTACCTCCTGCTCGGGAAATTCAGCATGAAATTGAATTAATACCTGGCGCCGTGTTGCCAAACCGACCACCTTACAGAATCAGGCCAGACGAGTACGAGCATTTACAGTTGCAGATTGAAGATCTACTATCCAAAGGTTTTATTAAACCCAGTGTTAGCTCGTGTGCCGTGCCTGTATTGTTGGTTCCAAAAAAAGATGGATCCTATAGAATGTGCATGGACAGCAGAGCGATGAATAAAATCACTGTTCGATACCGCTTTCCGATTCCCCGCATAGATGATCTCTTTGATCAATTGCATGGTGCTAAAGTATTTTCAAAAATTGACTTGAGAAGCGGGTATCATCAAATCCGTTTGCGAGAAGGTGACGAGTGGAAAACAGCATTCAAGGTCCGAGACGGATTGTATGAGTGGACGGTGATGCCATTCGGGCTGTCGAATGCACCGAGCACTTTCACGAGGCTGATGAACCAAGTATTTCAACCATTTCTATGTAAGTTCGTAGTCGTTTATTTTGATGATATACTAATTTTTAGCGAAAACATAGAGGAACATTTACAGCATATACGATTAGTGCTCTGCAAACTGAGGGAACAGAAATTGTATGGCCATATTGGTAAAAGTAAATTTCTGGACAGCAAAATAGAATTTCTGTGTTTTGTGGTTTCGGTATCAGGCATCGAAGCAGATCCCAGGAAAATTGAAGCAATTGTGAGCTGGCCGACTCCCCAGTCATTTACCGAAGTCAGGAGATTTCATGGACTGGCGTCCTTCTACAGAAGATTTATTAAAAATTTTAGCTCCATAGCCGCACCAATTACAGAGAGCCTGAAATCTGAATCATTTGTCTGGTCCAGCAGTGCCCAAAGCAGTTTTGAACTATTGAAGAAGGCAGTTACAACTTCTCCTGTTCTTAATCTACCCGACTTCAATAAAGTCTTTGAGGTAGAATGTGATGCTTCTAATGTAGGAATTGGCGCAGTTTTGAGTCAAGACGGACATCCTATTGCATTTTTCAGTGAGAAGTTAAATGAGGCTCGGCAAAAATATTCAACATATGACAAAGAATTCTATGCTTTAGTCAGAGCATTGCACCATTGGAACCATTATCTATTAGCTAAAGACTTCGTGCTGTATACAGATCATGAAGCTCTTCGTTACCTAAACAGCCAAAAGAAACTAAAAGGCAGACATGCGGCGTGGTCAGAATTTTTGGCGTCATTCAATTATGTGATAAAACATAAAGCCGGGCATTTAAATCAAGCAGCTGATGCTTTGAGCCGATGCCATCTGCTACTACAAACGTTACAAACTAAAGTTCTAGGAATGGAAAATTTCAAAGATCTGTATTCCGTAGATGCAGACTTCAAATTAATATGGAATCAATGTTTGCATCAGCCTTATAAACTATTCCACATCAAGGATGGGTACTTGTTTCATGGCCATAGTCTTTGTATTCCCAGGGGTTCTAACAGATTAGCCATTATAACCGAATTCCATGAAGGTGGTTTGATGGGGCATTTTGGCAGAGACAAAACACTGAATTTAATCCAAGAAAAGTTTTATTGGCCATTGTTGTCTAGAGATGTTGGAAGATATGTGCAGGGATGTCGTGTATGTCGCATGGCCAAAACACAAGGAACCAATGCTGGTTTATACTCACCATTGCCTGTTCCGAAGGCCCCTTGGGAAGATGTCAGCCTCGACTTTGTGTTGGGGTTGCCCCGTACTCAACGCAACAAGGATTCGATCATGGTAGTGGTAAATCGATTCTCAAAGATGGCTCATTTTGTTGCGTGTCACAAAACTTTGGATGCAAGTCATATTGCCAATTTATACCTCAAAGAGATAGTTCGAATATATGGTATTCCGATGACTATTACGTCAGATAGAGACATAAAATTTATGAGTTACTTCTGGAAGACCTTATGGAGCAAACTGGGTACTCGTTTACAGTACAGTTCGGCTGCTCACCCACAAACAGATGGGCAAACCGAAGTTGTCAACCGGAGCCTTGGAAATCTGTTAAGGTGTTTCGTGAGAAGAAATATCAAGCAGTGGGATTTAATATTAGCTCAAATCGAGTTTGCCTTCAACAGGTCAGTCAATCAGTCAACCAGAAGGAGTCCATTTGAGATAGTATATGGACGAAATCCTCTAACACCGCTGGATTTAATTCCCATAGTTCAACAGACTGCCTATAATCTTGACGGGGAACAGAGAAGTAAGGAAATACAAAAGCTGCATCAGCAGGTACAGGACGAAATTATTAAACAGAATGAGAAGTACCGTGCGCAAGCTAACAGACACAGGAAGAAGGTGATATACCAAGAAGGAGACCTGGTATGGATCAGACTGAGGAAAGAGCGTTTTCCGGCAAAAGCTTTCAGCAAATTGAAGCCCCGAGCTGACGGACCTTTTCGTGTCGTCAAGAGAATCAACGACAACGCTTACTTGATAGATTTACCAGGAGATTACAACATTTTGGCAGTATTCAATGTAGCTGATTTAACTCCCCACTATGAGAACGAAGCTCTTCCAACCCTGGAAGAATGACGCCGGAGCTCATTCAGCTGGCTGTAGAAGATCGCTGGAATCTTTTCAAAATTCATGTTCTGTTTCTTTTCTTCTATTCTTAGCCTATTTTGTAGTTACTTAGTTGGTTGCTGTTATTTTCATATTAGCCAATGTGACTGTTGCTGTGGCCAAGTATGTAGCCAATAAATAAATATAAATTGGCTCTACTGCTTGGAGGGAAGCAGTTTTTGGGAATAAATCAAATTTAGAACTAATAGTTCTTTGGGATTCAAGAATCCTGTTCTGAATCCTGGTTTTTGCTCTAAATTCCAGGTGGTGGTTGAATTTGGCTGTCCGATCAAGATCGCCGACGGACTCGTATTTTTTTTTACCGGAATTAACATTTCCGGTATAACCTAGCCTAGCCGCCGGCCATAGCCATTTCCTCCTTGCCGCTCAAATTCAAAACCCAATCATTACTACTTTCCATTTTCCTCCCCAACCCATTTGAAAAGTCTTAACATTCAAATTTCAATCAATTTGAAATTTGAATTATTTCCAAAAATAGAACTCTATTTTAGAAATGTTTCCTAAATCAATTTCAAATAGGATTTGATTTAATTTCTTCTCCTCAATTAAAGAGCCTTGATTAGGCAAGCCATAAATTCCCTTACCTAATCCCTCTCTCCTTGAAGCCGCCGGCCCCCTCTTCTCTCCCCCTTAATAAATTCTTTCCACTATTGCTACCCAATTAAGTTGCCACATTACCGACACCTTCCTCCCCTCCCTTCAATTATTTTGAGATTGATTTAACATGCCACCTAAGCAAGGGAAATTAACTCGAGGATATTCTCTACGACTGTCAACATAATTCCCCACCTCATCCTCCTAGCTCTCGTGCATCCATAAGGGGGAAACCCCTAAAATTCTCCTCTCCAACTTGCTGTCCAGATTTCTGGACAGGTTATATTTGCTGTCCTGAGTATTGGAGCTGCTGTCCATAGATTTCAAGTTGCTGTCCAAAGAATCCAGACCACGTTAGTTGGCTGTCCTCCGTCCAGAAGTTGCCAGAATGCTGTCCAGCATTACAGGATTGGTTAGTTTGCTGTCCAGAGTTTTTTGGACATAGAAGTGTGCTGTCCAAAGGCTCCTGCAGCCACCATCTGCCATCCAAGCTTGCGGGAAGGTTTCTAAGTGTAGTCTTCACACAGAACGTTCGTCAAGCAGCTGTCCATGCTCTAGAATTTGCTTCTTACAACTTTATCTCAAGTTTAATCTTGACAAAGGTGAACTCTTTCCTTCCCTCATTCCTTCATCGTTGATTCTTACTTGTGGTTTTGATTGATTCATGTAAATCTTGCAACACTCCGCCAAAGCTTAGTAAATGTAGGGAATGAGTGATGGACTTTTATGCATCTAATCTCGTTGTTAATCGAGGGATGTTATTGAAAATCCTCTATATTTGCTTATGTTGAATTTTATAATTGTTTTGTGATCCTAACTATTATTGTGTGACTTGGCCTAAGCTAAGGCACCCCTTGTTTTCTATTTTCGATAAGCGGCTAACCTTTTAATTCTTATTGTTCTTACGTGAAAGCGTGCAAATTCTTATATCCATCATTTACAATATTCATAGTCCTACATCATCTAGTTTAGAGTATGGTTGCATTTATGTGCCTATTAGAAAAACTTTTCCTATATGTTTAGCATCTAAATCGCATCTTGCATGTTTTGTTTGCATATTGTTTTCTTTCACTTCTGCATAGTTCTGAATCGCCCTAAATATTAGGATGGACCCTGAACAATTTCACCGGACTCTAGATCTGTTGGTAGGTCAAATGAACACAATTAATCAACAACTCAAGGAAAATCAAGCTGACTTCGCTGAACTCCGAGACGATGCAACCATGAAATCTTGATCACCATTAAATCTTGATCCGACCCATCATCATTCACCCATCACCTGCTTTAAGTATGATGATAAACATCAAATCTTAGAAAAAAATTAAGTTCGAAACTCTGAAAGTTGATGCTACTATATGTTACTTAGTGCCTATCAAACGACTAGTCTTAATCTAAAGTTCTCTCTATTTATCAGAGTAATCAACCATAGGGGCTTGCGCCTATGAGAAACCACAACTCAGATCATAAGGTCCTCGCAAAATGAGGGTGAAAACTCTGGGTAGTGTCTTATCTAAAAATCATCCTGCCTTATAAATTTATCTCAAAATATAATTAGTTAAAACTCTCCCCGTCAATAAAAAAGGGCGCGAAGATATTGGGGCATGAATTTTTGGAGCCCACAAAACTCTTTAAGAGTTTTTGCTTTGATGTGTTCCTCGATAAGGTTGGGTAGAGATATCAACAATTTTCGGTATCATGGTTATTATCTATGGGGGTAACACAATATTTCAAGGTATCTCAAGTCTCGTATTGTGTATGCATGGGAAGAGGCTAATGAAATTTTTCCTTGTTTCAAAAAGCGTTTACTAATTTTACATATGATACTTGTGAAGAAGTGTAACTGGAATATATTTTTATTGAATGGTTGATAAGGCAAAGTGATTCTTTGTCCATTTTGCTATTGATTATATTCTTGATGTCGGTGCTGGTCATTGTGAGAAGGTCTATTCATAGTTAAGTTGAAGTAGCATCGATTTTTGTTTGGCTGGTGGTTGTGATGTCGTTGCAGGTCCTCTGCAACTTTAAAATATCGAGTGCTTGAACTAGAAATCATAACACTATGGTACTCTTTCATATTAATGTGATTATTGTGAATTCTAATAACCCATCCAAAGTCCATAGATGTTATAAACCAAGTGCAGTCTAAGAGACTATAGGTATTAAGTTTTTGACTTTTAACATCTTCCATTGAAAATGAACAATAAAGTGTCAGAGATATTCATAGATTCCTACCTCCTATTAAAGAGAGTTTACTAGCTTTGCAATGGCTTTTGAATGCTATTAAGGCTTTGTTTATGATGACTTTCTTACTATTTTTTATAACAACTTTTTAGTTCAAAAACATTTTTCAAAAATTTTTATACTAAAAAATTTCTTTATAAAGTAGTACAAAAGCTATCTGAAATAAGCCTTAAATTTAATCCCAAACATTCAATTTCTAAAATAGGTTTCGAATCTCGGCCAGGTTGACTTTGCCCTGCTCTTGTTATTTCTTAATCATTGTACTCTCATCTTGAATTCCTCGTTTCTTTTGGTCTTCTATCAATTCTAAAATTGAACCCCAAACGTTCATTTTGTTGAGTATCTTACATATCACCTTCAGCCCCGCTGCAATGTATTGGATTCAAATTTTTGTTGTCCATTTACTATCCACTATTAATCATTCAGCCATCTTATTTGTAACTTGATTATGAATCTAATTAAATTTCTAACGCCCTGGTTTTCTTCAGGAAGGCTAGTATTTTGGGGTATCTGTGCAAATCAATAGTCATGAGTGAGACAGAGAACTCCAATCAACGACAGGATGAAGGGGTAATTGCTTCTCAAGTCACAAATGCGACTCCTGCCTTTTTTTTGTTCAAATTTTGTATTTTACAGCATTAAGTACCTCAGGAATGCAATGATTCATATATTTGAGTTTGACGCTTATTTTCCAAGTACCTTTTGTCAATAATCCTTTGATTTTTTCTAGGTTTGAGAGTGCATGCCACTCCTAAAAATATTTTGTTCAGTTTTGAAGCAGCTTCCTCCATGATGCTAGGACAACTATCAAATAAGTTGTTCATTCCTACTGATTTAAAGGACTCTCATTTGCTGCTTATATTCTTTTATTTAGGGAAGTAGGGTTTGTCCGAACTATGATAATTTGCATCTTCGGAGACACTGTAAGTGTTGTGTTGATTAGCATCATTCAAAGGAGGGTTTACATACGTACTACTGAATTTTTATTTATTTATGTGTTTAACATCTAAATATTTATTTTTACTTATATAAAAACTATCACTACTATTAACTTATCAAAATTGAAATATACGTATTTAAGCATGTGTTTTGATGTGATTTAGACACTAAGGTGTTTTGTAAGTAAATATAAAATTTTAGGTTTTAGATATGTAAATACATAAATGTAATAGTATGTATGTAAATTCCTCATTTTATGACTATATTGTTAGGTAGTGATGTTTTGACACATAGTTTTCATACTAAGAAAATTTGCATAATTAGTGAACAGAAATTGCTATTAGATGTATGGCATAAATTTAGTTGAAAGAGTAACAAGTTGTCCCTTTCATTTTAGCTCATTTGCTTACAAAGATGATATTATTAACAATTAACTGAGATGCTTTTGTTCATGAATTTGTTTATACACACTCAGCATTTTCCTAGAAAAATGGTCTCTGAAATTCCCAACTTTTTTTATTTTGTACTATACTATTTGCTCAGGTGAACAAGTTAGCTAATTTCTTAATGTCCTAAAATTTTATTTAAGGAACGTTCAACTCCAAGACTTTTAGGAACTGGAAATTGGGGTGCAGCTACTGTCATGGGGGTACTTGCTGGCATACTTTATGGAGGAAGCAAAGAGGCAGCTGCATCTGTTGTAAGATTTTGTTTTACTCATCTGTGGGTAATATTGCAACTGTACCTTTTATTTCCTTTTTTCTGATCGTCTGATAGGAAATACTTGAGTTCGCAAGTAACCTAACCAAAATCGGCAAACATTCAACAGCAAAACTGCTGTCCACAGCAGAAATCTGCTGTTTACAGCAGAAAAACAGCAAAGCCACAAGGAAATCTGAGAGAAAACTCAAAGAAAAGCTTGTATTCCACTAGATGATGAATAAAATAGCAAGATACAATTGATCCTCAATTCAAGAGGAGGATCGATCTCTCCCAAATCTCTAGACGCCGCTAGAGTCCAAAGAAAACCTAAATCTAAGAGATCTCAAATTTCAGCCAAATTCAAGATACTCAACCCTAGCCAAATCAACTATTTAATGCATACAAATCAAAAGGAATTCCCTAAACAGTCCCTACGTTCAAATTTCCCTCTCAAAACGCTCAAAAAAACTTCCTAAACAGCTCTACGGGGGCGGACGGGCCGCTCGTTCTCCGCCTATTTGCGATTTTCGCCCATGAACCGGTCCCGCCTGACGGGTTCCAGTGAGCACCGATCTAACAATACTTCCCTCCCAAAGATCCACCTTGTCCGCAAGATGGAAAGACGGACACCTCCATTCCTTCTTCATCACAAACAGTAAGAACTTGAAGAGTTCGGTCCTTACACCTGTGCCCCGGCGTATACCTCTCGTCACATCTGAAATAAAGCCCTTTTGCCCTCTTCTCCTGTTAATTCTGATCTCAGTGAGCTTCTTGAAGTTATCCTCACTCCCTCTTCCTATTGGCTTCTCCATGGTGATCTCATTATTGTTGACTGATGCAGGCCCTTTTGGTGCTAAAAGAGTGATCGTAGTCTTGTAAGAGCCTCCTGAGCTGCTGGCTCCTTGCTCCTTCTCCAGATTTTTCTGATTTTCTACCAGCTGTGCCAACTTCATTGCCTCCTCCAAATCACTAGGCATCAGAACTTTAACTGCCGCTCGGATCTCTGCCTTCAACCCCTTCATGAAGTTCCCCTCCAATACGCTATCCGATAATCGCTCCACCCTACTAGCCAGGTGCTCGAACCGCTCACGGTAGTCTGCTACTGATCCCTTCTGCACCAGATCAAAGAATTGCTCATAGAAATCTCCTCCCCGGTCGGTTTGGAAACGTTCTATTATGCAGTTTTTGAATTCCCTCCATTTCCTGATAGGCTCCCTCCTGTCACGCCACTGATACCATGACAAAGCCTTTCCTTCCAGACACAATCCTGCCGCCGTCAGCTTCTCATCCTCTGTCAACCCATTGACCGCAAAGTAACGCTCCACCTTTAGATCAGCCATGGCCGTCTTCCCCCTCGAAAACGGCATCTTCAATTTCCTCACCTTGGGATCTCCCTAGTATCCTCCATAGCCTCCCATTCCCCTCAGAGGAGGCGTTCCCCAATTGCCCCGATCGTCCCTCCGACGAATATACTCTAACCCCTCTTCATACTCACCTATCCTCCCTTCAACATCATCACCTCGACGCTGAATACCTTCAAATTCAGCACCTCGACGATGACTTCCTCCCTCTTCCTTCAAAATCCCCCTCGACGCTGAATTCTTTCGAATTCAGTACCTCGGCGATGCGATCCCTCTCTTCTCCCACCAAAATCAGCCCCCCTTCTGTCATATCCTATGCTCATCTCTTCCTCGAAAGGGGCTCTAGCGGAGGCATGTCGTTCTCTTCCTCTAGATCTCCATCTCCGAATTTCTCCTCCCCCGCCAAGGGGTTCGGATTTCCTCCCATGCCATGGCCGTCGGTGGTCTCTCTTACTTCCGATGTCACCGGATTGGTTTCATCTCAAGTAGTTTCTTCATCATTTCCTCATTGCGGTGAACTTCCCCTCCAACCTTTCATTGTTGGAGGTGATTTGATTTTGAAGGTTGAATAATCTTTCCTCCAATCGGCTTTCAATTTGCCGACTTCGCCTTCCAAGACGTCAACCTTCTTTCCGGCCATCGTTCTTCTAACGGATCCCAAAAAATCTTCTTCCGGAAACGATAAACTTGCTGAAATTTCAGAATTTCAGCCGCCGATGGCCCTAAATCGATGCTCTGATACCAATTTGATAGGAAATACTTGAGTTCGCAAGTAACCTAACCAAAATCGGCGAACATTCAACAACAAAAACTGCTGTCCACAGCAGGAAAAAACAGCCAAAGCCACAAGGAAATCTGAGAGAAAACTCAAAGAAAAGCTTTATTCCACTAGATGATGAATAAAATAGCAAGATACAATTGATCCTCAATTCGAGAGGAGGATCGATCTCTCCCAAATCTCTAGACACCGCTAGAGCCCAAAGAAAATCTAAATCTAAGAGATCTCAAATTCAGCCAAATTCAAGATACTCAAACCCTAGCCAAATCAACTATTTAATGCATACAAATCAAAAGGAATTCCCTAAACAGTCCCTACGTTCAAATTTCCCTCTCAAAATGCTCAAAAAAACTTCCTAAACAGCTCTACAGGGGTGGACGGGCCGCTCGTTCTCCGCCTGTTTCGATTTTAGCCCGTGTACCGGTCCCGCCTGGACCGGTCTAACATCGTCTTCCTTCAGCCTTCAAGATCCTTTTCTTGCACACAGATAGGGGTGTCAATATTTGACACGACACGAAAAACCCACCAGGACCCGACCCGAAAATACCGGGTTGGACCCGACCCGAATTCAAACGGGTCGGGTTCGGGTTCCAGAAATCGACTCGTTTGAAAAATGGGTCGGGTTCGGGTTGACCCGACGGGTTGCCGGGTCAACCCATTTGACCCGAAACATGCAGTCCGAGCCAGCCCGCGCTCCCGCGATGCCGCGCCCCGCCCGCGCTGCCGCGCTCGCGCAATGCGCGCGCTGCTGCCGCTCCGCGATGCGTACTCGCTGCCGATCGGTTCCGTGTCGGGTCAACCCGACAACCCGCCGTGTCGGGTTCGGGTTCGGATTTTCGACCTGTTTGCCTAACCGGGTCGGGTTAGGGTCGACCCGTTTGAACCCGGGTCAGTTCCGGGTCCGACCCGTGACCCGAAATTGACACCCCTACACACAGATATATAATTAAGAGAGAATTAGTTGAGAGTTTTCTTTTAAGAATATTCAATCAATGTTTCACTGCATGTTTTTTTCTTTTTCCATGTTACTTCGTTGTTCTGTAGTCCTCGGAGTTTCCTTTCAACTATTTCAGTTGTATGTGAATCGTGATTGAGCACATTTGGAAGTCCAGGATTTGAGCTGAAAAATAGGTTTGGTTGTCAAAGAGATTGTTACGGGGGATGATGCCGTTATGGATTGACCATTAATGTATTACTGCGGCTGGCATACATTGCAAATTGAACGTCTGGTATATGAAGTTTCTGGAACAGTGATGTCATCTTTTAGCAGTAGATGACTGGTCTGGATGGCATGCATCACATTGTTGCATAAAGGCTTGTTTTTCATCGCTGTTTCAATTGGAAAATTTACAACAAATAGGAAGTATAATGGATGTAAATTTGGCCATGGATTAACTCAAAATAAAGGTTGGGCTTTTGGCCTTGAGGAATTGGCACATATGCACGTATGAAATTGTTACTAGTTTTGGAACATTTGAAGTTATAAAATTGGTTTATAAATATGATCTGTAGTAAAAATTGAAAGATTCTTTAAAATCATCATTGAAAAGTTAAATTTCAAACAATACTTCATCCAAACATCTCTAGTCAGATCTAAATTCTATTCAAATAATTTTCCCATGGATATGATTATGTGCATGATGAAACATGCCAAAAATTTTAACATTTACTACGTTGTGAATATTGTGAATTTTGGAACTCTATTGGCTTGCTTTTGTATTCGTCATATATCTTCTAGATTTAAGTTATTCAACTTGAAATATTCAATTTTTTGTTGTTGTATCAATATCATGATATCAATTAAAGAGTTTTATAAAACTGAGGATAGGATTAGAGACTCTTATCACTAGGCAATATAAAAATAAAAAATTGATATTCTATTAATGATTTTGAATAATGAGCTGAGGAAGTGTGGGCAGTAAAGAACATATGTAGTGTTGCAACATAGTGCAGGCATGTAGTGGCGAGCTTGTTGACATGAGTGGACTCGAGGACAAGTTGCAGTGTGGTGAAGTAGGACATTACAGCTGCAGCAAAGGCGTGATGTAAGGCATATGATAATGACGCATCGGTGATGAGATAGCGAGAGGGCTGCTAAGGAAGTTTTTTGGTGAAGGGCAGTTGTGTGAGACAGACACGAAATGGCTGTATTCATGATTGCTTTGAAATGGCTAGGCCCAATCGAATGGAATTGACATTGGGCATTGATTCCAAATTATGCCGAGCAATATCGGGGCATAAGCCTGAGCCCGTAGTGGGAAAGCAAAGAAGGTATAAAAGAGAATAGGCTCTAATTGAACCCTTTCTTTACTTCTTCAAAACACATTCCAATTATCCCTTGTCATAGAAATAGGGTGATAAAGATCTGATAGAAATCAAATCAAATCCTAATTCAAATTTAAACCTAAGGATTATCTAAAAAAGGATAATTTATCTGGTAAATAAATAAACTAAATCTAACATCTAATTTAAATCAAACTATTGAAATAAACCTTAAATTAAGCTAAATTTAATTTTTTGTGCTGCATCATTTTCTATGGATAATGAAAAACATCCTGTGTTCTCGACCTCATTAGCCTTATTCCAGCTACTTGGTGTTGTATTTTATTACCTTATAATGCGCTCCATGGAAATTTAACTTGGCTTTAGAAATGCGGCATGTTTTAGCTTGCAAATAAGCTTGTTTCATGTCTAACAAAAATTTGTATATTTCATGTTCTCAGAGCAAGGATGCAGAAGTCATGCTAAAGCTTGGAAGTACAACAGATAAGCGTGAGCAGTACCAGTTGATGAGAGATGCAATGGAGAAAAGGTTCATTCAAGTTGCTCGTGGTTCTATAGTTGGTGGTGTTCGCCTTGGCATTTTTACTGCGACATTCTATGGTTTACTTAACCTTCTTGCCGATAGTCGTGGAGTTCATGATGCATTTAATGTTGCTGGAGCTGGTTCAGCCACAGCTGCTATGTTTGGCCTGATATGTGAGTTCTTATTCAAATCTAGACTTCACTGTTCTGTTTATGACACATGATACTATCTTTACACATGGATATTTTGTTAAATTTCATGATGCATCAGAATTCTAATTCCATCCATCTTCATTAATCTGGGAATTGAGTAGTCTATGGTCATCAAAATGGGAAGATTTTTTATTACAATATCCTAATATAAATTTACATCAAAATGGTTTCGTTAGGTGTTTTGCGTGTCATGTGGTCATCTAATGTCTTCTATAAATTGTATTCTACCTTCCACCTTTTTAGCAAATGTTTTCTATTTTAATATGATCAAATATATCTTCAATAAATGAGATCCCGTCTTCTATTTTGTTATCAGATATCTTCATATTTTTCAACTGTGAAGAATTGTTGTTTAATGAAGCCATTCTGATGTGAATTTATGTCATCAAGTCCTGCTACAAAAATTTTCGCATCTTAATTTGCCTTTATAAAGTGAAAGGATAATTTGAAAAGTTTCATACTGTCTTTCTATTTTTGGTCTTGTTCTGGGGTTCTTTGACATCTTGTTTACTAGCATTCCTCGCTCATTGTGCCAACTTCCAAAAACTTCAGACTCAGTACTTTCGGATCTTGTTTTAGCTCAATTTGTTTTCTTTCTAAATTTTCTTAGAGATCTCTAATTTAATTTGCATCTCAAATGCTGATATTTTGCTCCTAGCCTTATGTTTCATTCAAGGAAAGAAGCTAAACTGTTTTTGATAAAATCATTTTAGTTTTGGATTTTTATATATTTGCCATGACTAGCCATTGAAATCGAAATCATGTGTAATTTCAACATTTTCTCTTTATTGATGCAGTGCCAGGTTCCTTAAAATGGCGTGCTAGGAATGTCTTGCTTGGCTCTACACTTGGAGCAGGAATTTGTTTTCCTCTTGGTAATTAGTGAATGCATCTCTTACTCCTTTTTTTTTTGGATCACAGTAGATTTTCTTATTTATTTGAGCAAAATATACATATAAGATGCAATAAAAACAGAATGATATGGTTATAAAATGCTAGGAAATGATGACCATGTACTTCATTCTCCATGACAAAATATTTTCAATTCCGATGTTTGTTATTCCATGTCTTGGCCGAAGCAATTGAGCCATGGTAAACGAAGAATATAAGTCCCTACAAATTTGGCATGAACCAATCAGTGATGCAACAACACAACTTTTTAACACTAATATATATATATGATAAGACTCTGCTAATTGAAGTTATATGATCTTATTCTATACTTGAAGAGGTTTGAAAGTCTCACCTCTATATTTTCACCCTCTAAATTATAATGGAACTTATACAGTCATTGCTTTTAGGGTTTGTTTGGGACGACGACAACATTTTATAAAGTTCGCTGTGAAATTATCGTGGAGAAAATAAATTCGTCACAAATTTTTAAAAAACAATGAGAAAATATAGCCAAACAAAATTATGATTTTTGTTTGAAAAGTAAAGTAGTCAATAAGTTGTCCTAATTAAATCCTCAGGCTTCGTTTGGGACAGTTTTCTTACTGTTTTTTGAAACAACTCTATAGTACATATTCGAGAAAGCTGTCCAAGACGAAACCTTAGTCTCCCCTCTTATACTCTATTCGAAAAGTTGTATGTCTGCTTTATCTATCTTGAAACAACATTTTATGGCTTGTTTTGCACGCAAGAGAATTGCACCTGGACTCAAATTTTTTGCTATGAATCCTATCTGCCCTCTATTACAGTGTTAACTAATTTTAGGGAAAATAATTTTTTACTTCATTTATTTTATGTTATGCTTTTTTTTAAATAATTTTTTATGTGTAGCAGTCCTGTTTAACTGTGGGGTTCTGTTTTTTCAGGATGGCTTCATATTAAGCTTGTTGAGAAGGCAAATGAACAGATCCTACGGTCTGATAGGACTGGGGAAACGAACACAAGTGCTGTTGGCGCTGCAATAGAGAGACTTGAAAGAAGTCTAAAGAAATGAAGTATTATCTTATCAAACTGCTGCATTTTATTGTTTTCACATTTTAACAAATGTGAGCGTGAAAACGTATTATTGTGGCAAATGCTGGAAATTTATACTATTTTTGGGCCAAAATGAGTAGTTTGTTTTCATATAGTAATTTGTACTTTGATTGTCATGTATGCTGATATTTCATTAATTGCATAGGGTTAATTGGTCTATGTTGTTCAACTGTATTTTGTCTATTTTCTATTTTAATTAATCATAATTAACAATCAATTGCTTGACTTGAGTTAGACTTTATTTGAGACGATTTTTTTACTACTTCTTAAAGTAGCTTTTTAGTAAAAAAATAAAAAAATTTGTACTAAAAGCTGCTCTTAAGGCGCAGTTTGAAAGCCATCCCAAACAAAGTCTTAGTTCGTTTGTAGTCCTAATTTGAGAGTTGGTGGTAAGTGTTGGAAGTGAGAGAGAGAGAGAGAGAGAGTGATGAAAATTATTTACTCTATCTAGAGACCTTGTATGAAAATTTACTCTTATCTAAATAATGGCTTCTTTATTCATTTGAAGTAAAAACATTAATTGGATTGGAATGATCAAAGGGGAAGCATATTGCTAATGATCTATGATAAATAATTTATGGCTTAATTAGTAATACCAAATTGAGGTGAAATTATTCTGTGCGGATATGGGCGTTGTCTGTAGGCGAATTATATCATGTGGTGCGTTCTGATTCACCTTTGGACGGTTTGATGTTTGCATAAAATAATTTGTTCAGCTTGAGAGGTCAGAAATATTAGAAGTGTTAAGCTTGTTGATATGATTGCAATTTCTCCTATCTTTAAGTTTATTATAGAATAATTTAATGCCATGATCAACCTTGGTGATCCAATCACACAGCCTAATCCATTCAATGCTGATAGCTTGATTAAGACGATTGAGGTCAGGAATATGTGCTTCAAGATGACAAATCATTCGATTGCTAAATTTTGAGATTACAATTTACAGTTGCAATGGAATTGAATTTTGACCAAATATTCCCTTTTAAGGTTGGCTTAATATTCTAAGTCACAAAAGCAAAAAGATCGGATCACCACTTTCATGAATCTATTATGTATTTTAAAAAGCCTAGGAAAATTAATTAGTATAGTAGCTCAAAAATTTTTATACATAAATTTCTAGGGAATTGTCTAACTTTAATCAAAATAATTGAATAATGAGAAGATAGAGTGCGTAATAATTTACATGAAATAGATAAGAAGGTGGTCATCAAATTAAAATTATAAAAGTTCAAGTTAAGGTGGCATTTAATAGGATTTTCAATTAATTAATGATCGAAATAACTATGGGAAAGGCCTTTATTACACAACTATTGTTGTATAAATAGAAGGGTTGTAAGACAGTTGCATTTAAAAAAACTTATAGAATAAGTTGAGAGAGGTGTGTGAAGTATTATTCTTAAAGTTAGATTTTTGCTTCTTCCAGGTGCAATGGTACACAACAGTCTAAATTTCATGATTCAATGGACTTTTCACGGTGATTTGCACTAATCTCACTAGGAAGCAGGAACAACGATGTAGATATTTGCTCTAAACAAATGTAAAGTAGAGTGAATGATAAATAGAAGAAAATATTCAAATCCATCATAACCAAGAAGGTCATATATAGACCAAAAATAGATACCTGTTTTAATTACAAATGTCAGGATAATTAATTTAAATATTTTCAAATCAGGTCATAAAATAACAATAATCATTTTCATTGTTAGAATAATAAGTATTTTCGTTACAACAACAAGTATTTCTGTTACAACAATAATAAGTATTTAAGCTATACAATAATAAGTATTTTCGTTACAAATTTTCTTTTGAATAAATATGAAATATAACAACCCCTCATATTTTCAAAAGAAAAGTAAAATTTAGAATAAGAGTTTGTTCAGAGCAAAATATATAATGCATAGACATTGATGTCTTTTGGACTATGAACCAATGTTTTAGGATAAAAAAATCCTTACTTATACGAACAAAGTGAAATTTAATATTTTTATGAACTTGATTCCTTCAGCATAAGAAAGAATATCCACCCACATTACATCAAATAAATGATAGGCATTCATCACAATTTGACGCTTTATGGTCATGCGTTTGAATTTGAGTTTCATGAGTGCTCCAGAGAATTGCCTATATTCTCATAAAAGACAGTCTACCTTTACACTCATACATGTGAATTCATTAGTTATGCTTCATAATAAATACAATAACTTAAAAGAATTATGAATTCATTAAGAGTAAAAACTCAACCTCTATATCACTATAAATTATATTATTCAATATTATTGGAATGGACCATAATATTTATTTTGAATAATCTACCAAGTTGACTAATGGCTTGTTCTTCCCATCTAATTATATTTTATGGGATCTGCATAAAAAAAGTTTGGGTAATCATCAATATCAACTTTTGTTTATAGGCAAAAGTCTAATTCCCCTTGATGTGTCCATCACTTGCTTCCTTCCAAGTGATTTTGTTAGAGGATCTGCTAAGTTCATCTCTGACCTCACAAAATTTAAGTAATTACTTCACAATATTATGGCTTAGGTGAATATGTCTCCTATTATATATTTAATTTTTAGCTCTAGCTATTGCAACTTGGCAATCACAACATGGAGACATTAATGAGATATGTCCCTAAAAAATTGGAATATTAGCTAAGAGATTTCTAAGCCATTATGTTTCACCTCCTGCTTTTTTAAAGCATTGAATTCTGCTTCCATAGTGGATCGAGTTGTACATGTCAGTTTAGAAGACTTCCAAATATAGCTCCACCACCCAAATTAAAAATATATTCATTAGTAGATGTTATTTTATCAGAATCAAAGATCTAGTTAGCATCACTATATCCTTCAAGAATAGAAGAATAACCACAATAAATGAGTCATAAATGATAAGATAGAAAATATTTAGTTTATATAATTTTAGGACTCAGATCCTAAAATAAGCATATAATTTACAAAATATTATTGAGAAATTATAATTCCATCAACTCATTTTTTATGTTTATTCCTAATATTATTTCATTCATAAGTACGCTAATAAGAATATGAAAATCATATATATGAGCAGATATTTCCTTAAGTGATTCGTCTAAAAGGCCAAGGAATTTTCTACAGTGTACTTCTTGGATCTTGCATATTCTAGCACATATTTCTTACCTAATATTTTCCAAATTTCAGAAACATACTCAATTTTATAATAGACATTAAATAACTAATTTGATAAAGTAGAAAGAATAATTGCCTTGTAAATCTTATTTGCATTATTTTAATTAGCTAGAATGGTATCATAATTTTTTGTTCCCATAGAAGGGGACAATGAAGTAAGTATATGATCAACTTTAGCAATATCAATGATAAACTAAACCTTTGCTTGCCGCTTATTAAAATTTTGTCCCCACAAAAGCCTCGATTTTTGTTAAGTCTGAAATTATTCTAGCTGTGCTAATCATTATAGAATCCATATGATCTAACTTTAATATTATTGTAAAAATAGATGAGTTGTAAGACAATTGAAATTTGAAAACTTATAAAATAAGTAGACCATGGTGTATGAAGTACTATTCTTAAAGTTAAATTTCTGCTCCTCCCAGGTGCAAATGTACACATGGGTCTAACTCTCAGAATTCAATGGACTTTTTGTAATGATCACAACGGGAAACATGAATAATGATATAGATATGTACTTTGAATATATATAAGGTGGAGAGAATGATGAAGTGAAGAAAATTTTCAAATTCATCATACCCGAAAATGCCTTATATAGATTAGAAAAAGATAACAATTTTATTTATAAATGTTATGATAATTAATTTAAATGTTTTCAAATTAGGTCATAAAATAGCAATAAGTATTTCCGTCACAAGAACAAGTATTTTTATTACAACAACAATAAGTATTTCTGTTATACTAGTAATAAGTATTTCAGTTATAATAATAATACATATTTCTATTAAAATTTTCTTTTTAAAAAATATAAAATATGACAACTCTACCAAACTTGTATTAAATATATATTTATTGAAATAAATCATATTGTTAAGAATAAAATGTTTGCCTACAATCTTAACTTTGACTTTGCTAATTCTATTGAAGTCTCCTGATAATAATCAAGGTTCTATAATATTCAAACATGAATTTTGTATAACATTACAAAGAAATTTCCTTTCAAGGGCTCCATTTTTAACATAATAAATGTAATGAAGAAATTAATAATGTAATATTAATTGAGTCTACCATGTATAAATTAAAGATGAGATAAGATAATAGTGAACTTAGCTTTATCATTATTCCAGTTGATCCAAATTTTTTCACCATTACTCAAGTGGAAATTACATAACACCCCTCATATTGAAAGAGTGTTAATCTCATGGGGTAAGAGAGCCATAAATATTATGGAGAGGCATTTAGCTTGAAATATGCTAAAAATAATAATGTCATTATCAATAGTCAACTTCCTTCAATAAGAGACTACAAGTATCCATTTAGCTCTTTTACGTTCCAAGAAGTAATATTTGAAAAAATCATTAAGACTATTGCGTGTAGGAAGAGAATAATAAAGATTTTTATGTTTCCTACTTATATAGATGAAAGAGGGGGGTAGGGCTAATAGTTGTTTATTTAAAAGAGCTAAAGTGTTTAAGTGGGATATGTATTATCTAGTTGGTCAATTCAATTAGGTTTTACTTGAGATAACTCAATTGATAACAGTGTAATTGCTGAAGGTGAGGCTACGTAGATACAAACTCACTTAATGGGCTGGCGTGAGAAGAAGAGTTGAATTGTTTGCTTAAGGGGAATTATGAGGGATATTTGTTATTAATATTTTAGTTTCTGTGATTTTGGAGGTTGAGATCAATGATGTATTTGGCAGCATTGGAGAAGTGGCTTGTACTCATTTCCATGGACCATATGCCACACCCAACTCTTATTGTATCCTTGATTATAAAGAGAAGTGGATTTCTTGAGAGTAAGGAGTGATAATTTTTAAATAGTTGGATCTTTCTTGTGCAAAAGTATTACATATAGCTTTAAGTGATCACCATTCATCCCACATATGCTACATATATTCTTTGCTAATGAGATTGAATATAGTTATACAAAGGAGATTAAGTGGATATTTGAATACTAACTCTTATATGGGTAAATCTATAGTTCGAGATGTAAGGAGGTCAAATGTAATAGAGGTACCAATCTTTCTCACAAATTTAGGAATATCATTATCATTTTAACAACATGATGGAGATTGGAAAACCTTGCATGTATTGGAATTTACTTAAAATTGTCTTTGAAATACTTAAAAAGAGGAGACCAATGGATAAAAAGACAATGATACTCTCTAAAAAATTAAGTAGTGAAATATAAATACACTTCCTCCATAGCTTATGATGTGATAAAGGTACCATGTTTAGTATGATACATGACAACAAGTATATAAATGATTTTATTACTTGGAATGATTCATTATAAAATTTTAATAATTGGCATCAAGGTTTAAAATGCCTCATTTTTATGATGTGAATGACATGCATAATTCATAAATTAAGCTTTATTTTATAATGTTATGATGGCCACATATAATAAGGTGCATTGAAGGATCACATGTATTTCACATGATATTTATATCATCTCTTAATGTATTAATGTATGCATTATTCTTATGTAAGAGCCTCATACTATAAATCTTAAATGTTGAGTTTAGATGGGCCTATAACTTAAGTTCCTTTGAGGAAGTCATAGTGCTCCTATAAAATATCATGAGATCATTATATCTTCTATGCCTCTCATCCATGTAACAAAGTTACCCTCTCCCATATAATGAGCTCAAAAGTAGCGATACCCTTTTCTTATTTTTGTTATTGTTAATGGTCAATGGTTAGATATCCCCTTGGTATGATCTTTACTACCATAGGAGGTAGCAACAGAGTGATAGGCATACAAGTGGATTTACATGGACATCCATAGTGATTTCAACAAAGTTTACTCATATAGAGTGCCAAACCAATGACTCATGAGCCCGCCTATGACTTATGGCTATTGAAGATTAGGTAAGTGAATAAATGAATAGATGATTATGGCTACATCTTTTCTCTTAAGATTTACATATAAGATGCTAATATGTAAACTTGCACTCCCCTTCTAGGACAAGGATAAAAAATTAAAAATAGTTTGCCTCTCTTTGGCCTTCAAATCGTTGGTCTTGCAAAGGAGTGGAGAAAAATAAAGCACAATTATAACCTCAAAAATCCTACAATCTTTGTCAAGTCCATATCAATGATCCCTATAATCATCATTAATGGCCTTGCTAGCCTATCTTTAAATGTTATTCCTTAACTCTTAACATCATATTCTTGCATCATTATCTACATCCCACACCCTAGCTTCTGGAATGATGGCACCAATCAAGCACAAGAAGGTAGATATATGAACAACAAAAGGAGGATAAATATATATAAAGAGACACATATAGGTATTGAGGGACTGGAACATCCAAACATTGGAAAGAAGAAGAATATTATCCAACTTCTAAATATCTCTAAAGAGAAAAGAGCCTTTTATTGCATGTTAGTTGAAAAGAGCCTTTGTCTCCCTATATGAAAAGCTTGTAACCCACATTAGATTTGTGATATCAATCCCATCAATAGCATACCTAGTTACTCGTTTTAACTTTCAATGCTTCGGGAAAATTGTTAGTAGGTATTTTAGAGTTGCTTTATATTTTGTCTAAGCCATGAATTTTTTAAGCCTCAATTTCAAAAAACTCCATGTAAGATCCAATCAAGTAGTAGGTTCATGTCATTTTTTCAAGTACACTCTATTCGCATGAGATGAAATTTCATATTTTTAGGTGGTCTTTTAAATACACTTTATATCAAAATTAGGATTGTGTTGGCGCATTGGATAGAACCAAGGTTTAAAAACTAGCTTGTTCGACCGGTTCAATCAGTTCAACTGTGAACCGACCACAAGGTTGATTCGGTCCACTATGAAAATCGCTTCTACATCAAACTGGACTGAATCGCCAGTTCAATCAGCGAACCGGCCCTTATTCTTTTGAACCGGCCAGTTCAATTACCATATTCTTTAAATAATTAAATAAATAATTTTATTATATTAAAAATTAAAGATTAATTAATTTTCTTTTAAAAAATTATTTATATTTAAAGCATTTAATTTTACATAAACATGAAATTCTATTATATTTATTTGCCCCCAAATATCATTTAGTATCTTTATATGACCCCACCATTTCATATGAAATTTTAACAAAAGGAAACTCACAAACATGTATACACAATAGCAAGGAAGAATTTCTAAGTAATGTGGGATTAAAGAGAAGAGTTGAAGTGTTTATAAGCTCATAACATATATAATGTCCATAAAATTAACTTTTAAATAAATTTTTAATTAATTATTTATAATGCGAATAATATTTATTTATTAGTTAATGATGATAATTTATTTATTTATACACTATCAAAAATAAATTTATTTATGATAAACTATTTTTACAAAAATATTTTTTTTTAATTTTAAACTTATAAAATAAATTTGGTATATAACTTATAGATGAAAAATATACTTA